>NC_052308.1:67441694-67729194 GCF_016432855.1 Salvelinus namaycush | reverse complement strand
TCTGAGTCCACATATTTTTGCGAGGAAGTAAGTCACATAGCCACGGTAATTGGGAATACAGTCCAACTGAGACAGCCTTTTTTTTGTCTGGAGAAAACGGATAAACTCATGATTTTCCCTTGTTATAGTTTTCATGATAATCTTCCGGACCCCATTGAATGTGATCTGACCAGGTAAAAAAACGTCTGGCCCTACTTTATTTCTCTACAGTGCATTCACACTGTATTCAATACAATTCAATACAGGGCATTTCAATGGCTGAACAAATATGAATGCTGAATCTACTCCATCTCTCCTGCAGTCTCGGACTAGAACAGTGCTCCTATTGCTTCCATCTCTCTGCTCATCTGACATCATAAAAAGGGGTCAATTCTTCTCTCAACTCCCGGGCAGTGGAGTCGTTTAGTCTGATGGATGAGGCCAATTCTCCATAGAGATCCTCACTGCAGACGAACACAATCAAAACGGAAAGAGGGAAGAAAAGAAAAAAGAAAGAAAAGAAAAGAGTGGGCCAGGAGGATTAACTTAATATGACCACTAGCTCATGTCAAGGAAGGGCTCTCTTTTGTTTTGTTCCTCCCACTCTCTCTCTCTCTCTCTCTCTCCCTCTCTCTCTTTCCCTTTCTCCCTTCTCTCCCACCCTCTATCTCCCCTCTCCATCCTCCCTCCATCTCTCTTCCCCCCCCTCTTCTCCCCCCCTCTCTCCATCCCTCCCTCCATTGTGTGTGTGGGTATATCAGCCACAGCTCCTGTCATTTGGCCTGACTCGGCAGAAAGCCGTCTGGGTCACAAAGTCAGCTGGCACCAGAGCTAATGGGGAAGGTTTGTTACGGGGGGCCCTCTCTTCTCGGCCCGGGCCGGGGCACAGCAGCCGACAATGGCCAGCGTCTCTGAAACCCGGGCCGCGCGATGACAGGTCGATCGGCGGGGGACAATGCGCTGTAATTTGTGAGGGCCTCGCCAGAGAGGTGGATGATGGGTAATTAAGAGGAAGACAGTGAGAGACACCACAGAGGCTCGGAGCGGCTCGATGACAGGCGAGTCAGGTGATTGGCTGTTTGTGAGTTAGTAGGGGGGCCCTGGCATCTCCAGTTCGGCTCTTCTCTCTCTCCTCTCCTCTCCCTGTCTGTCTCCCTCATCCCCGGCTAAAACAAGCCTGGCGGACAACCGCAAACAAGGGCCTTTGAGTAGAGCTCAATGGTAGCTGGATGTTGGGGAGGTTCAGTTAGAGTGGTGGGGGTTGCTGATAATGGGGGGGACAGGGACAAGTACTGTAGCTGTGTGTTCCATAGAATATGAGGGGACAACCTGTATGAAGGCTTACCTGTACTGTCATTAGATGGTTAGGGGAGACCGGGATTGGTTGTCACACTTTTTACTCTCGTGTGTATTTCTCAAAACCAGTATATCTTACAAGACTATTTGCAATATTAGGTGAAAGAACAAGGTCTTAGGTTTAAATGGGGACCTTTTAATCCTCAAATCTCATTCCAACATGGAGTTATAAGCCATCAAACACACGCTGGGCACTTGTGACATCCAGCCCCATCGCGAGGTTGGATTTCACACAGTATGTTGGTTGTCACAATGTTTGCTATTAGCTTATTCGTTTTGGAACAGGAAATGAAGCAATAAAGTATACAGTCTTAGAAATAGCCTTTCTTTGATTGAGCGATATTCCAAACAAAATTCATCATTCTATGCCATGAGAAAAACATATGACATTGTAAGTCAATTTGTGTGTGTATGCGGGTGTGTGACAGAAAGAAATATGTGTGTGAGAGAGGCAACGAACCCAGGTAGCACATAACATTTTTAAAACCATATGATTCTTAGAGCTTGGAGAGAGTGTGATTGTCCTATGGTTATTTAGCATAACGTTTTCTACAGGTTTCCTCATGGTTCTATTTAAAGTCATGTTCTCAGAATGTTCAGAGAACATTAAGAAACAACGTTCTTCTGTGGGAATTTCAGTACTTTAGCATAACGTTTTCTGCAGGTTTCCTCATGGTTCAATTTAAAATAATGTTATCAGAACATTAAGAAACCGTTCCATAAAAACCACAAGACATTTTTTTATGGGGGATGGGGGGACGATGGGGGGTAGATCAGCTTTAATATTGCAGATAGATTGTGGCTTCCATCAATGGAATTGTCTGCATTATTTCCAATCCCCCATATATTTTGGGGTAAATTTATATATATATATATATATATATATACACACATAATATATATACAGTAGCAGTCAAGAGTTTGGACACACCTACTCATTCAAGGGCTATTCTTTATTTTTACTATTTTCTACATTGTATAATAATAGTGAAGACATCAAAACTATGAAATAACACATATGGAATCATGTAGTAACCAAAAAAGTGTTAAACAAATCAAAATATATGTTATATTCTTCAAAGTAGCCACCCTTTGCCTTGATGACAGCTTTGCACACTCTTGGCATTCTCTCAACCAGCTTCACCTGGATTGCTTTTCCAACAGTCTTGAAGGAGTTCCCACATATGCTGAGCACTTGTTGGCTGCTTGTCCTTCACTCTGCCATCCAACTCATCCCAAACCATCTCAATTGGGTTGAGGTCGGGTGATTGTGGAGGCCAGTTCATCTGATGCAGCACTCCATCGCTCTCTTTCTTGGTCAAATAGCCCATACACAGCCTGGAGGTGTGTTGGGTCATTGTCTTGTTGAAAAACAAATGATAGTCCCACTAAGCTCAAACCAGATGGGATGGCGTATCGCTGCAGAATGCTGTGGTAGCCATGCTGGTTAAGTGTGCCCAGCAAAGCACCCGCACACCATCACACCTCCTCCTCCATGCTTCACGGTGGGAACCACACATGTGGAGACCTACTCTGCGTCTCACAAAGACATGGCGGTTGGAACCAGAAATCTTAAATTTTGACTCATCAGACCAAAGGACAGATTTCCACCGGTCTAATGTCCATTGCTCGTGTTTCTTGGCCCAAGCAAGTCTCTTCTTATTATTGCTATCCTTTAGTGGTGGTTTCTTTGCAGCAATTTGACCATGGTGGCCTGATTCACACAGTCTCTTCTGAACAGTTGATGTTGAGATGTGTATGTTACCTGAACTCTGTGAAGCATTTATTTGGGCTGCAATTTCTGAGGCTGGTAACTCGAATGAACTTATCCTCTGCAGTAGAGGTAACTCTGGATCTCCCTTCCTCATGAGAGCCAGTTTCATCATAGTGCTTAATGGTTTTTGCGGCTGCACTTGAAGAAACTTTAGAAGTTCTTGACATTTTACGGATTGACTGACCTGCATGTCTTAAAGTAATGATGAACTGTTGTTTCTCTTTGCTTATTTGAGCTGTTCTTGCCATAATATGGACTTTTATGGACTTTTACCAAATAGTGCTATCTTCTGTATACCATCCCTACCTTGTCACAACACAACTGATTGGCTCTAATGCATTAAGAAGGAAAGAAATTCCACAAATTAACTTATAACAAGGCACACCTGTTAATTGAACTGCATTCCAGGTGACTACCTCATGAAGTTGGTTGAGAAAATGCCAAGAGTGTGCAAAGCTGTCATCAAGGCAAAGGGTGGCTACTTTGAAGAATCTCAAATACAAAATATATTTTGATTTGTTTAACACTTTTTTGGTTACTACATTAATCCATATGTGTTGTTTCATAGTGTTGATGTCTTCACTATTATTTTACAATGTAGAAAATAGTAAAAAATTAAGAAAAACCCTGGAATGAGTAGGTGTGTCCAAACTTTTGACTGGTACTTCATATTTTTAAATATATTTTATTATTTTCCCGTAAGCCTTACATCCCTCCCCTAATTGGAGTAAACTAATGGACAACAACTCTTAGGCTTCTACTTCCAGTTTATGCATACTACATATAGAGTGGGGAGAACAAGTATTTGATACACTGCCGATTTTGCAGGTTTTCCTACTTACAAAGCATGTAGAGGTCTGTAATTTTTATCATAGGTACACTTCAACTGTGAGAGACAACTGTGAGACAAAATCCAGAAAATCACATTGTATGATTTTTAAGTAATTAATTTGCATTTTATTGCATGACATAAGTATTTGATACATCAGAGAAGCAGAACTTAATATTTGGTACAGAAACCTTTGTTCGCAATTACAGAGATCATACGTTTCCTGTAGTTCTTGACCAGGTTTGCACACACTGCAGCAAGGATTTTGGCCCACTCCTCCATACAGACCTTCTCCAGATCCTTCAGGTTTCGGGGCTGTCGCTGGGCAATACGGACTTTCAGCTCCCTCCAAAGATTTTCTATTGGGTTCAGGTCTGGAGACTGGCTAGGCCACTCCAGGACCTTGAGATGCTTCTTACGGAGCCACTCCTTAGTTGCCCTGGCTGTGTGTTTCGGGTCGTTGTCATGCTGGAAGACCAGGCCACGACCCATCTTCAATGCTCTTACTGAGGGAAGGAGGTTGTTGGCCAAGATCCCGCGATACATGGCCCCATCCATCCTCCCCTCAATACGGTGCAGTCGTCCTGTCCCCTTTGCAGAAAAGCATCCCCAAAGAATGATGTTTCCACCTCCATGCTTCACAGTTGGGATGGTGTTCTTGGGGTTGTACTCATCCTTCTTCTTCCTCCAAACACGGCGAGTGGAGTTTAGACCAAAAAGCTCTATTTTTGTCTCATCAGACCACATGACCTTCTCCCATTCCTCCTCTGGATCATCCAGATGGTCATTGGCAAACTTCAGACGGGCCTGGACATGCGCTGGCTTGAGCAGGGGGACCTTGCGTGCGCTGCAGGATTTTAATCCATGACGGCGTAGTGTGTTACTAATGGTTTTCTTTGAGACTGTGGTCCCAGCTCTCTTCAGGTCATTGACCAGGTCCTGCCGTGTAGTTCTGGGCTGATCCCTCACCTTCCTCATGATCATTGATGCCCCACGAGGTGAGATCTTGCATGGAGCCCCAGACCGAGGGTGATTGACCGTCATCTTGAACTTCTTCCATTTTATAATAATTGCGCCAACAGTTGTTGCCTTCTCACCAAGCTGCTTGCCTATTGTCCTGTAGCCCATCCCAGCCTTGTGCAGATCTACAATTTTATCCCTGATGTCCTTACACAGCTCTCTGGTCTTGGCCATTGTGGAGAGGTTGGAGTCTGTTTGATTGAGTGTGTGGACAGGTGTCTTTTATACAGGTAACGAGTTCAAACAGGTGCAGTTAATACAGGTAATGAGTGGAGAACAGGAGGGCTTCTTAAAGAAAAACTAACAGGTCTGTGAGAGCCGGAATTCTTACTGGTTGGTAGGTGATCAAATACTTATGTCATGCAATAAAATGCAAATTAATTACTTAAAAATCATACAATGTGATTTTCTGGATTTTTGTTTTAGATTCCGTCTCTCACAGTTGAAGTGTACCTATGATAAAAATTACAGACCTCTACATGCTTTGTAAGTAGGAAAACCTGCAAAATCGGCAGTGTATCAAATACTTGTTCTCCCCACTGTATTTTACAGACACAGTATATTTTACAATAGTTATCATTTGTTTGTTTTTAGTTCCATCCTTCAGCTCTACTCAACCCCTCCCATCTATCTCTGAACACCATCCAGTTTTTATTTTTCAACTGCGCTGTGAAGTTTCACAAAAGTTCTGAACCTTTCTATTCTCATAGAGTCTACGTATTGTAAATTAAAGGTAAAAATGTTTGCTAAGAGTATTATTATATTATTGATCGATTGACTATGACGTTTTAAATCACCCAACAGTGCTATTTTCAGAGATATCCAGGTAAATGTTGCAATTCTTCAGCCATTCCTGAACCTGCTACCAAAAACGGTCTGCGGTGCATTTTGGTAAACTCCAAGCGGCCTGTCATGTGTCTTTTACTGAGCAGTGGCTTCCATCTGCCCACCCTACCATAAAGGCCTCATTGGTGGAGTGCTGCAGAGATGGCTGTCCTTCTGGAAGGTTCTCCTATCTCCACAGAGGAACTCTAGAGCTCTGTCAGAGTGACCCTCGGGTTCTTGGTCACCTCCCTGAAACAGGCCCTTCTCCCCCGATTCCTCAGTTTGGCTGGACTGCAAGTTCTAGGAAGAGTCTTGGTGGTTCCAAACTTCTTCCATTTAAGAATGATGGAGGCAGGGCCTCCCAGGTGGCGCAGTGGTCTAGGGCACTGCATCGCAGTGCTAGCTGTGCCACCAGACACTCTGGGTTCGCGCCCAGGCTCTGTCGCAGCCGGCCGCGACGTCCGTGGGGTGACGCACAATTGGCCTAGCGTCGTCCGGGTTAGGGAGTGTTTGGCCGGTATGGATATCCTTGTCACATCACACACTAGCTACTCCTGTGGCGGGCCGGCCGCAGTGCGCGCTAACCAGGTCGCCAGGTGCACGGTGTTTCCTCCGACACATTGGTGCGGCTGGCTTCCGGGTTGGATGCGCGCTGTGTTAAGAAGCAGCTTGGTTGGGTTGTGTTTCGGAGGACACATGGCTTTCGACCTTCGTCTCTCCCGAGCCCGTACGGGAGTTGTAGCGATGAGACAAGATAGTACCTACTAACAATTGGATACCACGAAATTGGGGAGAAAAGGGGGTAAAAAAAATTAATAATAATATTTAAAAAAGAATGATGTGTTCTTGTGTTCTTGGGGACCTTCAATCCTGTCTCGGAGCTTCAACCTCATGGCTTGGTTTTAGCTCTGCCATGGACTGTCAACTGTGGGACCTTCTATATACAGGTGTGAATTTACCACAGGTGGAAGTCAATCAAGTCAATCAAGTTGTAAAAAAATCTCAAGGATGATCAATGGAAACAGGATGCACCTGAGCTCAATTTTGAGTCTCATAGCAAAGTGTCTGAATGAATACTTATGTAAATAAGGTATTTCTGTTTTTTATTTTTAATACATTTGCAAAAATGTCAAAAAAACTATTTTCCCTTTGTCATTATGGGGTATTGTGGGTAGATTGATGAGGAAAATGTATTTAATCCATTTTAGAATAAGGCTGTAACGTAACAAAACAAAATAAAAGTAAAGGGATCTGAACACTTTCCAAATGCACTGTACATATGAACAATACCAAAACAAATGATCTAATGATTCTGTCTCTTCGCAGCAAAATCTGCAGAGCTAGGATGGTTGTATCCCCCTTATATATAACATTCTATTGGTTGCAAGAATTTTGTATAATAATTTCAATTGAAAAACTCTACGTTTTGAATCCAGTGTAGTTTTGCGTATCAGTTCATAAACCATGTGCCATAGAAGTGGTACATAAAAAACATCCTCCTAACTATCTTGCAATATGGAACAGCTGTACAGTTTTTGGTCCTTAAATGAAACTGGCATACTTTTTTATTTAGCACAATTTTCTTTACCAATTTTGGTCTTTAATACAGGGCCGACAAACAAGTTCCTTAATTTCTTCCCCTTCCACTTGCCTCTTACATATTTGCGCTAATGCTGCAATTAGTAACGTTCAAAGAACGTTCTAAGAAACATATACATTCTGTTCTCAGCGGCAACAAAATTCTCTATATCCTCTATCTTGCTAAGTGTGTTGGCCATGCCAATTAATTGGCCACACCTGATTTTAATAGATAAAAATTAACAACTTTGTGTGAGTTAAAAGAACGTGGCATGCTAGCGCTATCCTGGTGGACTAATTCCATGGATAAACAACAGAAGACCATAGGTTTGAATCTCACTGACACATGCCACAATAAAAAATAAATGTGTTTGCATGGTTAATGCCTAAGCAAATTAATTTCCATGTGTATTTTCTGTATTTTGGAATTCATAACAATTAAGCTAGCAGTGTTATTAACACCCTTATTCAAACATGTTCTCAGAAAGCTATCGAATTGCCTTCAAATAATCATTTCCGTTCTTAGAACATTCATGAAACCTCCCAAATAAGCTTTCAGGGAACCATAGTAAAACGTTCAAAACCTCCCAGCAACCTAAAATTGTAAGTTTCCAGAGCTTTACATTTTACCGGTCAGGAAAATTATGGCTTCGTTCCCAGAACCAATGGAAAACCAAAAACGTACGTTCCTACAACTTCCATGGAACCAAATGTGCTAGCTGGGAAGGGAACTCTTTATAGCACAATCACAAAAGAGCTTGGGATTTATTGTATACTGTCAGTGGCAATTTTATAATGGAGTTGATAGTGACAACCAACCCCACATTCCATGTGACGCTGCGTGGCTCAGTTGGTAGAGCATGGTGCTTGCAGGGTTGTGGCTTCGATTCCCACGGGGAACCAGTACAAGAAAAAACATGAAAATGTATGAACTCACTACTGTAAGTCACTCTGGATAATAATGTCTGCTAAATGACTAAAATGTCAAATATATGTGACAACCGGCCCAAAGCTAATTAAGATACTAGTTACCGCATGACCTAGGAACTCAGAAATAGGTTTGAAATATAGCTATGCTTTTTCTCTTTTCAACAAACATAATTCTTCATGGATACTCCCATAGTCCCAAAAATGTTCTACTTTCACGTATGAAAAACACATGTTTTGTCATGCTGACATAAATTGACCAGGTGGATGAGTTATTTCAAAGAATTCACACGATTTAACCTTAAATGTATATATATCTTGTGAGAGCCTGAGCTGTTGTAGAAATGCACATTCAATCTTAACCTTTTTAGTTTTCTTGTTTTTCCCCACAAATTAGTTGTGTGTGACATTTCGTGTGAGGGCCTACCTACGCTGTCATCAAATCAAAGCAAATGTTACTTGCCACATGTGCCGAATACAACAGGTGAAGATCTTAGTGTGAAATGCTTACTCACAAGCCCTTGACCAACAATGCATTTAAGAAAATGAAGTGTTACATTAAAAAAATATAGATAAGTAAAAAAAATATATATTTACAAATAATAGAAAAATAACAAATAATTAAAGAGCAGCAGTAAAATAACAGTAGCGAGGCTATATACAGGGGGTGCCGGTACAGAGTCAATGTGTGGGAGCACAGGTTAGTCGAGGTAATTGAGGTAATATGTACATGTAGGAAAAGGTAAAGTGACTATGCATAGATAATAAACAGAGAGTAGCAGCAGCGTAAACGAGGGGGGGGGGGGGGGCAATTAGCTGTTCAGGAGTCTTATGGCTTGGGGGTAGAAGCTGTTAAGAAGTCTTTTGGACCTAGACTTGGCACTCCGGTACTGCTTGACGTGCGTTAGCAGAGAGAACAGTCTATGACTAGGGTGGCTGGAGTCTTTGACAATTTGTAGGGCCTTCCTCTGACACCACCTGGTATAGAGGTCCTGGATGGCAGGAAGCTTGGCCCCAAAGCTGGGCCGTACGCACTACCCTCTGTACTGCCTTACGGTCGGAGGTCGAGCAGTTGCCATACCAGGCAGTGATGCAACCAGTCAGGATGCTCTCGATGGTGCAGCTGTCAAACTTTTTGAGGATCTGAGGACCCCTTTCCGTCTCGGTCTCGTGAGGGGGAATAGGCTTTGTCGTGCCCTCTTCACGACTGTCTTGATGTGTTTGGACCATGATAGTTTGTTGGTGATGTGGACACCAAGGAACTTAAAGCTCTCAACACGCTCCACTGCAGCCCCGTCAATGAGAATGGGGGCATGCTCGGTCCTCCTTTTCCTGTAGTCCACAATCATCTCCTTTGTCTTGATCACATTGAGGGAGAGGTTGTTGTCCTGGCACCACACGGCCAAGTCTCTGACCTCCTCCCTATAGACTGTCTCATCATTGTCGGTGATCAGGCCTACCACTGTTGTGTCGTCGGTAAACTTAATGATGGTGTTGGAGTCGTTCCTGGCCATGCAGTCATGGGTGAACAGGGAGTACACGAGGGGACTGAGCATGCACCCCTGAGGGGCCCCTGTGTTGAGGATCAGCGTGGCAGATGTGTTGTTACCTACCCTTACCACCTGTGGGCGACCCGTCAGGAAGTCTAGGATCCAGTTTGCAGAGGGAAGTGTTTAGTCCCAGGGTCATTAGGTGCATAAGGTGCATATTTTAAGGACTTTCATTTTTAAGGCCCAGTGCAGTCAAAAATGTGATTTTGCCCTTTGCTAAGTAGCAATTTTTGTTCATTTTTGACCATTTTAATTTAAAACATTCACAGAAATTAGATAAACATTTCTGCATTGGACTAGTAGCCCTGTACACTTGTACCCGTATACAGGTTAAAAATTGCATATTTGGTCACTGATAAGTGGTGGCTGTACAGTAACACGCTGTAAATGACGTCAGAGCTCAGGCTCTGCGCTTCACAACGCTGTATGGGCTTTGACTGACAGCCGTGCTGAACATAGAGATCATAAATGTTGACACTGTATATGACTGAGTTTTAAGATATGGAAATGTGAAGCGCAAGGGCAGTATTTATTGTAATTGTCAACGTCTCATCTTTCAAAATACATCAAGTTCTCTTAACTTCCAGCATTTCCCTATAACTCAGACAACACCGCGCGCGACAAGAAGTTGCCCCCATCCCGCCCGCTAATTAGGCAACTTTTGCGTATTTGTTGTTGTCTGAGTTATAGGGAAAAGCTGTAAATTAAGAGGACTTGATGTATTTTGAAAGATGAGACGTATACAGTATCTACATTTACGATCGCTATGTTTGATGTACAGTTACAAGGTGACATGGCGTCATATCCTGGGTTGTTCTGAGCAGAATGAGCCTGTTTGTCTATTGTGAAGACAGTTTTCCTCGGAAACACGCACCTGAATGCAGACATGACTCCTTTTCTATGCTCACCAAAACTGATTTTCTGAATTGCCCTGTGAAAGCCTAACATTGTAATATTGTATTAAATAACTTAGATAGTCATGTTGCCAATAGAACAAGCTTTCAAATTATGAACACCTGACCAAGATTGCGATTTATACCGTTTTTGGATTGCGTAAACAACAACAGTACTGTGTTCTGAGTTGACGACTCTTCTTTGAATCATAAAAGTGCATTGAAATTGCTTAGGAACTGTGCACGCTTTGGAGAGGGGTGTGGCCACTTGGAGACTCCAGTTCGTCCTCTCACTCAAACCCTTGTCATTTTTTTATTTTATGTTGCACCTACCCCACATTTTCCAGGAATATTCTTATCACCTTACTGAATGTATTCAGAGTATTTTCAGATTTCGTTATCTACAAATGCGGCGGTAAGTACAGTACATGTAAAATGCATTTAAAATCAACAGTGTAACATTTGGATTCAATCTTGTGTCAGGTGAAATGTTGTGTGCTCACCTTTGGTCTAATAATTGTCCCATAATATCCAAACTGTTCCCTTTCAATTGTTACAATGGTTATGCATATGCTTTTCTTCTGTAAGAAGCTTTTCAATGTAGCCCTATCCATATAGGCCAAATCCCACGAGTGTAAAGGGTTAAAGTACTTGGGGGAAAATGCTTGAAAACCTTTGCGTTTAAATTTATCAGTCTCCTCATTAGTATATGGTACCAAACCACAGAACGTGGAATACACAAGGTTTGGCCTCCAGCTACAGTACATTCCTATGGAACTTCAAACCTATAGCTTTATCAGACTGACTGGAGCTAAGAGCAGGACATCTTTCCCTTACATCTCCCTGACAGTCTCTAAATCAAAACTCCCAGCTCCCGGGCCCATTAAATAACCTCGCTGGAGTCGCTGACTAATTGATAACGTTACAATCTGAAACATTTTCAGAGGAGGGCCTTAATTGAAAACATTGGGGAGGAAGACAGGATTATGTCTGAGGAGACTGACGTGAGAGAGAGAGGGAAAGGAGGAGGGTGGAGGAGGTGGGGGGAGGTAGCCTTAGTCTTTGGAGTCTTTGATCTCGGTACTTGTCTGCCATGCTGTTTTCCTTCAAGGCTTCCTGGTTTGTTTCAGTAGACACCGGGCCCAGGAACCACTCTGGGGGAATCGGATCGCTAATGGATCACTTTAGGGAGGCCTATTCTTTACGGCCAGCCTAAGTGTTATCATCTGGGGTTAAAGACACTGACTGCAGAGCAGAGGAGAGAGCTGCTGGCTGGGCTGGAGTTTTTCTGACGGAGTGGAAAGCGGAGAGAGGAGATAACCTTCTCTTGGGGATTACAGTAGAAGGGCCTTTGGGGTGTGTTGTGTGTGTAGGGGGGGGTTGTGTGTGTGTGTGTGTGTGTGTGTGTGTGTGTGTGTGTGTGTGTGTGTGTGTGTGTGTGTGTGTGTGTGTGTGTGTGTGTGTGTGTGTGTGTGTGTGTGTGTGTGTGTGTGTGTGTGTGTGTGTGTGTGAAAATGGTCTTGATCTTTCTGCGGGGCGTCCTATATGGGGAAAAACACTCTGGAGTCTGACGTTCCCAACCAGAATCTGCCATTCCATTGGAAGCCATTTATCAGTCAGTAGCACAAGAGAGAGTCAGGGAGTCAGGCGGCAATAGATTCCAGAGGTTAAGTGTGACCTTGGCCCTTTGCCTTAAAGAGTTAAAGGGGTTTATCTATCCACAGGACCTGTCATTGCCTGACTGGCTGAAATGAGTAGCAGTCCATCAGATAAGCTGCCGAGGAAGAAAGAAACATGTCTCTTAAAACGATAATTTCTGACTGTGTTTTTCTGTTTAACGAGTGCACAGAAGGCGTGATTAACAAGCAGGAGACTCTTTAATTGGATGTGACATATTCCATCATTAGGTTAATTGCCAGCTGGTTTTGATTATTTAGAAGCGTCAATCTCACCTGAAAATCTAATTCAATCATTTCATTTGACAAATGTTTTCTTTTTCTCACATATGAGTGGCAGTTAAAATCATAACTGTTAAGAGGGCAATGAATGAATACACACTCCCACCACTTAGCCTATAACCAAAGAGACTCTACTACTGCTTCTATAGTTAAGCAATATGACATATTTAGATATTTGTTTCCTTGCCTTTAAACAAGTCCAACGTGTGGATACGTCACTCAATAAACTGCTTTCAAGGTAAGCAAACAAATATATAAATACATAATTTCACTGAACTGTTTCTTTAATACATAACAAGTAATCAATCAGAAAGTGAGTGATTTGGCCAGAGATCACTCCAATGCCTGTGGTACATACAGGAATATATCACTTAAAGGGGGGAACCTGTCGTAAAATAGCCAATAACATGTGTTTCAAATTGCCCGTTGGTAAAAGATCGGTTTACTAGAGGTGGCTAGTTATCAGCCCGGTGGCATTTCACACACATACACACACGCAGACACACACACACACACAGATCCCCCCAACACACACACACACACACTTCCCTGTGTTGATAAAACACTAGCGAATTCTAAGTCAATTAGTTTGCCACACCAAAATTCCTGCAGACAGGCTGGCCAATTAAATCTCTGAATTCCCAGTCATGGTTTAGGGCTCTTCCTGTTGACTTCCTGGTTAGGGTTAGCTGTAGTTATTTCCAGATCACAGCACATCTACACTGTGTGATGGTAAAAGGATATTTTATATTTAGAGACTGGCATGATGATGATTGGTTGGATTGGATTAGAACAAATCTACACTGTTCATTGAGATGAATGTAGAAAATATGCAAAGGGCAGAGAAACATTCATAAAAAATATACATATTGCAATAAATGTTTGTGTAAGCATAACATTTGATTTCAGTTTGGTATAATTGTTTTCATCACTGTTCTGTATGCTTAAGTCACTGACCTATTATCATTCTGTTTGTTGGTTTCAACTCTATAACTACGACCACGAATTCCGCTTTGCCGAAACAAAGTTGCTTGGTTTCTTTATATTCATTTTCTTTGCTCTTGAGTGAAAATCCCTCTGGGGGAAGAAATGTGTTCATTGTTTTAAGTCGCCAGCTTTTATTATGAGCTCTTTTGTTCTCGGTCGGAGTTGCAAATTGTTGTTTTGCTGTGACGTTACGCAAACGAAGCATAACAATAACCATCACTCCACAATGGAGATTCAACTTGAGAGGGAGAGAGCAGAGAGCTCTGCAGATCAGTTGTTCAGAACTACACACCTGATGTGTGTGTGTGTGTGTGTGTGTGTGTGTGTGTGTGTGTGTGTGTGTGTGTGTGTGTGTGTGTGTGTGTGTGTGTGTGTGTCTTACAATTTGATGACTACACTCTTAGAAAAAAAGGTGCTATCTTCTTTGGTTGTCCCCATAGTAAAACCCTGTGAGAACCCGTTTTGTTTTTTTGGTTCCATGGAACCCAAAAGAGTTCTACCTGGAACCAAAACGGTTTTACCTGGAACCAAAAAGGGTTCTCCTATGGGGACAGTCGAAAATCCCTTTTGGAACTCTTTTGTCTAAGAGTGTACAGGTATATCTAAATCTGCAATCTCTTAGACATTCAGAAACTAATTCAGATTCAAACGTGGATGATTATGATGATCAAAGACCATAAGATCTGTGTATTTTCTTTTACATGCCTTTTTAGAATATTACATTTTCCAAATTTCTAAGGTACAGTACTATAGAAGGAAACTTTGTCCCATGACTAAACTGTTGCACGCAATACTTTTTTAATGATATCTGACCTTCACCGAAATATGGTCTTGATCTAACATCACAAAGACGTTAAAAGGACATTACAGTATGTGGTTATTTTGATGTTTTACCTCTATCGTTATATATCCTCTTCTAAGTTTGTGTGATCCAGACATTGCTTGTGGTGCTTGTTAAACCATTGTGGATAACAAACAAAACGTCCCCGCAATGATGAACACAAAGGGACAGGGGAGCACTACCACTCAGCCTACCACAGCACTCTCTTTGTCTCCTCGGGGGCGGGTTACTTACAAAGCTGAATTTCCCCATGACTGAAGTTTAAGTTAACTAAACATTTTTTTGATCCCGCTGAATTTGTGGCTGTGTGCAATCCCTTTAACGAGCTCCATCTTTGACCTTGGTTGTATGTTTCCCGAGATGTCATGTCTTGTAACTCACCGAAATACTTTAATGTCCAGATGATTTAACATTAAAGGGGAAGGATCGAGAAGAGGGCTCACTGCCAGGGAGCTAATAATACTGCCTAAAAAATGAATTGTAAACGCTAAATACATCCTACAGATCAGTAGAGAGCATCCAGAGCAACTTCTTTACATTACAGTAACTTAAGACTGTCCATGGTTTTAGACCTAAAAAAATGGAGTCATATACCTGTCATTGGATGTGAAAAGAAATGTCATCATCAATAACTTATCTTTTTTTTTTTTTTTGGCACATACATCCATACAAAACCCTTTTGAAATGACTTACAAAGGTCCATATTTCTAAGATCGTCTTTATAGTTTACGCATCAAACATAATGAACAGGAGTTCCCTGTAAAAGCTGGAGTTACACTGTCTCTTGCTTTTCCCTGGTCTTTAGTAAAAGGGATTCTATAAAACACATTGTTTACATTGGCCTAAACCACAGTTGTGTTAGAGGGGGTTTCCTACTTTTAACTTTCCTTTTTCCCCTCTGTCTTTCTGACTGTAAATTTGTACAGTATGTTTCCAGTAAAAACAACATGAATTATGCTCTTCTCCTTCACTTTAGATCTGAGAGGAAGAAAACAGAGCAGAGAGCAGGAGTTGGCCCGAGACATACAGTTCAGAGACAGGCTTGCCACGCCATTGTTTGTGGCTCTCACAGACCTGTAATCAGATTTCTGGAGATTTTGGAAAGCCATCGCCAGGATAATTCTTTAAAGACTTCACCAGTTCGTCCTCTAAGGCACAATGATGTCCAGTAAAACAATATCGAGACTCTTTCTCAAACTCATATCCTGCTGTAATCATATATTTTTTAAAGGAAATATATTCCATACAAATATTTGTATGCACTGTTAGAATTTTTTGCAATATTATTTTGAATACAGTTATGTCCCTTGCTAAATCAGTTTGTTTTTGTCAAATTGCTCGAGGCTTGTTGAAGGTTTTGTCTGGGTTTTAGAGTTGGGGTTGAGAAACCCTGTTTGAATTAGTGTGATGGAACACATGTGTCCGGGTCCTTATCGGAACCGACATCTTCTACTGATGGCCTTTGAAATAACTGGCTCCACCGGGTAATTGGACTTGAAAGAGCTGATTCTCCCATGGTGCCGTTTTGCATACTGTCGGGCCATCCGGAGCCAGGCCGCGTGGCTCTGCTGCTGACACCCGGCCGTGTCTGGAGACTTGTTATAAGAGAGAAACACACGCACGCATACACAAACTCACACACAGACAGATATTACACACACACAGATAGTTGACACTCGTCAGTGTCCAGAGACTTGTCCTAAGTGGTCGTGTATAGCCCGGCAACACCCCTAGGGAAGATTTGGATCTCTGGAGTGGGAGCCTCTGTCTCATTCATTAGTGGCTACAGACCATACACACAAGTCAATGACATAACACACCACAGAATGACATAAATGCCATGGATGTTCTCTACCACAACGGACAAAACCCGTGTTAGACCCGCAAGTGAAAAACAAGTGTCGATGTCCTAATATGTCTACCACATCTACAACAGATGTCTCGAAGGACTTATTGACATAACATCACACCTTAAGAGTTAGTTAACAGGCCATTCTCAGCAAGACATAGCTCCAGTCTCATTACGTCTCATTACATACAGTTTGTTTCTCAATTAAACGTATAAAAAAAACAAGCCCACGTAATGATCTCTTTAGACGAGCAAATTACCATGGTAATATAACGTTCTTTAATTAGACTTTATTAGACACCTCTGGTCGGGTTAGAGTTGTTTTATTTTTAGTGTCTTTTTCCATAGACGTAGAACAGAACAGACAAGCCCACGTAGCACTGAGAGGACTAGGTGTAGACTCTTAAGTGTCTCATAACTAGTCAATAAATCCATTTGCTTCATTTGAGAGTTGGTTTGCTCTGATGAAGGGTTAAATTGCTCCCAACATCATGATGCAATTTGGGTTGGTTTTTATCACCGTTTTAGCAGTTACAGTGCGGCTGTCCGATTTCCTGCAACAAAAGTGTGTAGTGCCATTAGTGCGAGTAATTTCACACAGCAGGCCTCCATTTGGGCATACATGTGATCTGGGAGAAATGCACTCGGACACACAATGCACAAATAGACACACACACACACACACACACACCCAAGTGGAAAACCTTAGTTAATGTCCTCCTTGGTCATCTTACCTTGTTAGGGTTGTGTTTTACTCCACTAACATTCTTTGACCATTGTGGGAGAGAAATGCAACAGAAATACAACAGATGGCATACACTGGACTAGAGGGGGGGTGTGTGTGTGTGTGTGTGTGTGTGTGTGTGTGTGTGTGTGTGTGTGTGTGTGTGTGTGTGTGTGTGTGTGTGTGTGTGTGTGTGTGTGTGTGTGTGTGTGTGTGTGTGTGTGTGTGTGTGTGTGTGTGTACACATCGTATACATACATGTGTCTGTGCATATCAACCATAATGTCATCTGACACAAACATTACACACCATACCCTTAGACATTTGTATATGAAACATATTAACCGTCCCCTAAGGTTTCCTAAATGGGCAAACCTTTAGACGTAGAAGGTTCCATTCTAGTTCAAGGTCACCAATGAGTCGGCAGAACTTCCGGTCAGACCACTAGGGAGGTACTGTGGCGTCACTGGGGTAAGTCGGCTACTGTGTCTTCTTTACACACACACACACGCTTAAGTGGTTCCACCATGATTCTCCCCATTCTCTCATGCAGCACAGACACGCATAGTCTGAATCCCAAATGGCTCCCTATTCCCTATACACGCCATGGTCAAAAGTAGTGCACTATGTAGGGAATAGGGTGCCATTTGGGAAATAGGGTGCCATTTGGGACGGAATCTCTGTCTTTCTCTGTGGACTACCACATACTTATAGTAATACGTATTTTTAAGTACCCCAAACCATATGTAGATACAATTTGGGAGCTAAACTCCACAGCTCAACCATCTTGGCTGCTTAGGCTTATTCGACTGAGTCCCAATATAGAAGTCAAACAAGTAACGTGAGCAAGCACCATGCCGACCGTCGATATTGAAAATAAAATAGTGCTCTCCTAAGAAAACCTGAAAAACTCCTGTCCCGGCACTTTAAACCTTAAAGGGCGTCTTATATAAACTGTGCAGGACCGGACTGAGTGATATCTGATCAACTAGATCAATATTATTGGCTTTTATAGCCTACTGAAAACATAGCCCAAAGGTATGTCGTTTGGCAGAGAGCAGCTCGTAATATGTCTAAGAATTGTTACCAGCTGGCGTGACTGCGGGGAACGCTTCTCTCTTAAAAACCTCAAAGTCAAAATGATACAAGTTCAAATGCAGCATTCATAACCAGGTTGGCTTTAACGGCCGGCCGTCCACATTGATTTGGCTCCCCTTCGCAATGGCAACCTTAAAGGGGAACTACGCTTTTTTAAAGTTGTATTTTTTCTACTTTTCCTCGGAAAGGAACTGCCCAATTTTCAATTTGGATTATAATTTTATTATTAACTTTTCAGCAGTCTTCATTGAATATATGGCGTGTAGGCTCGTCGTTGTAGGCTATTCTGTTTGTATAAGAAAATGTCTGCTCCTGTCTCTGCCTGTCACTTTTAACCCTTTTTAGGGATTTTGGAGACTCCACCCTGGTAATAGTTTGCGGTACACAGTTCTACTCAGGTTATTACCTTATTATGAGATTACGTCAGTGTAGTTAGTGCAGACAATTACTGTGAGAATTTTGTAGTTTTAAATGGCCTCTTTGTGTAGTTTTCCAGTTCTATATTATTTCGCCTATATCCTGTTTACACAATAGACCAAAGGAAGGGCATTTTACCTCAAATCAAATGCATTATCCCCGCTCTGGCAATACACATTGGGAATCCCATAGGGCGGCGCACAATTGGCACAGTGTGGTCCGGGTTTGGCCAGGGTAGGCCGTCAGTGTAAATAATAATTTGTTCTTAACTGACTTACCTAGTTAAATAAAAGTTAAATAAAAAATAGTTACCGGTAGATATAAACCACAAGTGGAAAAGTAGCTGCTGCTGCCTGATAATCGACCAATCCGGTCCAAGGAATCCTTTTCTCTCACTGTGTGCCCTGAGGTCTAGTTGGCCTGTCATAAGAAACATGAGCCCCCTCTGTAGCAGTGTGAACCGCGTGGGGGTGGGAGGGAGACGAGTGTGGGGGCTGTTTTCTCAATGCCTCCTTGACCTGTTGCTATTGATTGGGGGGGGGGGGACTTTAGCTGTGACTCTGCGCCACACCACATACAAACATCTTCAGGGACACCTCCGGCCGACATCCTCTCACCCCTCCCTCTCATCCCCCTCTCCTCCTCCTCCCGGCGGCGCCGCAGTGTGAGAGAGGAGAGGAGAAAAGCTGTTGTTAATAAAAAAGTGTTTCAAAAGAATAAAAAGAGGATGAAAAGGAGAGGTGAAATTGAGCGGGCCCTGGCTGTGTTATTCCTTCACCGTATGGGAGCTGGCCTCTCGCGGTGTGTGTGTGTGTGTGTGTGTGTGTGTGTGTGTGTGTGTGTGTGTGTGTGTGTGTGTGTGTGTGTGTGTGTGTGTGTGTGTGTGTGTGTGTGTGTGTGTGTGTGTGTGTGTGTGTGTGTGTGTGTGTGTATCTGACGCTCTCGGGCCGGCGCTCTCGGGCCGGCGGGGGCTCAATGGGGGGGCTGAGGGAGGGGTCCAAGGATCACTGACCATTTCTGGCCCCGGGGCACGGCAAATTATTTGCCTCTCTGAGGCTTCAAAGGGGAGCAATTACACTTAAGTAACTAAATGAATAGATAGCCCAGCTTGGAGGCAGTTTGGGGAAACAGTGAAGCCCATTGAGGGGAAGAAGAAGAGAGGCACCACACCTCTGGAGTAATGTGCAACAGCTCCCAGCTTGCATCACAGGGAGAAAGGAGAAGGAGAAGTACGGGAGGAAAGAAAAAAGTAATGCCACTGACTGAGAGAAGAAAATAAGAGAAGAAACTGAAGAAGGGAAGACGGAACAGAGGAGGATGGTGCCAGCGTTTGGCGCCTGTCAAAAGGCAAAACAAAACAAATTCAGGCATGGCTTCGTACCTCCACCTCCGTGAGTTACATGTTTCTCGAGCGGCGGCACCTCCTTCATGAAATGAAGGCATTCCGAATGTCCCAATATACCATAGCAGCACATACGAAGTCAACTCAGCCCCCCCCCAAATGAAAAAGTCCCCATTGAGCCCCATTGAGCGGACTGGAGAGGCTGTGAGGCTGCTTCTTTGGCAGGGTTAGCTCACCTGCAGAGAGGCCTCTATAGTCGTATAAAGAGGCTTAGCAGCTGCCAGGGCTGTAAGTCTATGGCACCTAGTGGGAGAGGAGAATAGGGAAATGTAGGCCCCCCTTTCAATGGCCCTCGCCACTTAGTAACAGAAGGCATGTGCCAAACTTGCAGAATGAGAATGAGGAGAATGAAAACGTTCCCTTTGGGGTTCACTAAATATCGGCAGTGGCGGCGACTCTCTTTCTTTGTTGTCAAAGTGAAGTCACCCCCCTCTCTCTCTCTCACACACACACACACTCTCTCTCTCTGTCTTTCTCTCTCTCATAATTTCTCTATGAATAAAAGGACAATGAATGAAGTCAATTCAGTCAAAGACCCCAAACCAAAACAGCAGAGATATAGCAACAACGAGATAGAGAGGGAGAGAGCGAGAGAGAGAGAGAGAGACAAAGAGAGGAGGAGAGAGAGAGAGAAAGAGAGAGAGAGAGACTGAGGTCCTGGGTCCCGAAGTGTGGAAGCCATCAATTACATAGCTAAAGCTACCAACCCAGCAGGACAGGGGCATTAGAATGCAGATATAGGCATGCGGGGCCATAGGGGTCCCATAGGCAGCAGATGCCTAGCGTAGCGGTCAAAAGAGCACCCAGGGGCATATAGTATAATGGTATAGAGGAGGCATATGCACTGTGAGGAATTTTCTCTCTATTGACATTATAGAACTGAGGAAGAATAGGAAATTCAATGGAATGATGAGTGAAATAGTGAGTCAATAAAAGCTATAGGTTATATAAAGGTTATAATAAGTTATCGGTTTGCTCTGCATGTGGGGGTTGATCCATCCAATTCTGATATGACATATTATCGCAAAAACCTAATATAACACTTTTCCTGACATATTACCACATACAGTAGCTAACGTCACCTTTCCTGACATATTACCACATACAGTAGCTAACGTCACTTTTCCTGACATATTACCACATACAGTAACTAATGTCACTTTTCCTGACATATTACCACATACAGTAACTAATGTCACTTTTCCTGACATATTACCACATACAGTAACTAATGTCACTTTTCCTGACATATTACCACATACAGTAACTAATGTCCCTTTTCCTGACATATTACCACATACAGTAACTAATGTCCCTTTTCCTGACATATTACCACATACAGTAGCTAACGTCACTTTTCCTGACATATTACCACATACAGTAGCTAACGTCACTTTTCCTGACATATTACCACATACAGTAACTAATGTCACTTTTCCTGACATATTACCACATACAGTAACTAATGTCACTTTTCCTGACATATTACCACATACAGTAACTAATGTCCCTTTTCCTGACATATTACCACATACAGTAGCTAATGTCACTTTTCCTGTCATATTACCACATACAGTAACTAATGTCACTTTTCCTGACATATTACTACATACAGTAACTAATGTCCCTTTTCCTGACATATTACCACATACAGTGACTAATGTCCCTTTTCCTGACATATTACCACATACAGTAACTGTCACTTTTCCTGACATATTACCACATACAGTAGCTAATGTCACTTTTCCTGACATATTACCACATACAGTAGCTAACGTCACTTTTCCTGACATATTACCACATACAGTAGCTAACGTCACTTATCCTGACATATTACCACATACAGTGACTAATGTCCCTTTTCCTGACATATTACCACATACAGTAGCTAATGTCACTTTTCCTGACATATTACCACATACAGTAGCTAACGTCACTTTTCCTGACATATTACCACATACAGTAACTAATGTCACTTTTCCTGACATATTAACACATACAGTAGCTAACGTCACTTTTCCTGACATATTACCACATACAGTAACTATCACTTTTCCTAACATATTACCACATACAGTAGCTAACGTCACTTTTCCTGACATATTACCACATACAGTAACTAATGTCACTTTTCCTGACATATTAACACATACAGTAGCTAACGTCACTTTTCCTGACATATTACCACATACAGTAACTAATGTCACTTTTCCTGACATATTACCACATACAGTAGCTAATGTCACTTTTCCTGACATATTACCACATACAGTAACTAATGTCACTTTTCCTGACATATTACCACATACAGTAACTAATGTCACTTATCCTGACATATTACCACATACAGTAACTAATGTCACTTTTCCTGACATATTACCACATACAGTAGCTAACGTCACTTTTCCTGACATATTACCACATACAGTAACTAATGTCACTTTTCCTGACATATTACCACATACAGTAACTAATGTCACTTTTCCTGACATATTACCACATACAGTAACTAATGTCACTTTTCCTGACATATTACACCCGCAATAACATCTGCTAACCATGTGTATGTGTGTATGTGACCAATAAAATGGGATTTGGTTTGAGGTATTGCTATAACTGTATGAGTCTCCAAGAGCGCTTGACGCTGCAACAAGTCTGCTGTTCTATCAATCCGATCCAGTAATCCAAAATATGCAACAGCAAATCCTCCACCCTCCAAATCCCCCCCCCCCCTCGGCATCTCCCTATTCGGGCCGCTCAGCAAGCCTCTATCCCCTCCAGGCGTCCTCCTCCTTCCTACCACAGCTAATTTAGAAGGGCCTCCAGGCGATCTTCTTCACAGTCAGAAAAGTGCAATTGTATTTTCCAGCTCATTAAGCAATAGCACAAAAAGAAGACCCCCCCATCCTACTTTCCTGTCCACCCTCTGTTCAGAGAGAGAAGGATGGAGGGAGGGAGGGAGGGCTAAATAAGTGCTAAGTTTGAGGAGAAAACGAAGAAAGAGAAAGAGATGGAGAAAGAGAGAAAGGAGGAGAGGGAGAAATATGACTAAGTGACCTACTAAATGAAATGTGTGCACCTGTATCAGATTGTTTGTATTAGCTAGGCACTCGGGAGGCATCTTCTTAAATTCGCAACTCCTCTGTCACAACCCACAATTCCCCCCTCCCTCTCTTCATCGCTCCATCTTTTCAAAGCCAATCCCACTGCTCACTTGGTTCCAGTGAGTCCCATTGAAAAGCAACCCGTGATTGTTTATTAAAAGGGCCTTTTAACTCTGCCAGCCCATTCCATTGTTGGGGCTTTTCATGGGGAGGACTTTGAAATTGTAATCTCTAGACGGCTCAAGAGCACACTATTTGTCCTGACCTTTACTGCTTGTAATAACATTATTAGTACTACAGTATCAAACAAGTGCAATCCGGCAGCATTGAAGAAGAATCCGATAGTGAAGAACCAATTGGGATCTCTTTAAAGTGGAGATAGTGTGGTTTTTGTAGTCACAATGACACGAGCCTATGTGAAATATACACACGACCCTATGTGAAATATACACACGACCCTATGTGAAATATACACTCGACCCTATGTGAAATATACACTCGACCCTATGTGAAATATACACTCGACCCTATGTGAAATATACACACGACCCTATGTGAAATATACACACGACCCTATGTGAAATATACACACGACCCTATGTGAAATATACACACGACCCTATGTGAAATATACACACGACCCTATGTGAAATATACACACGACCCTATGTGAAATATACACTCGACCCTATGTGAAATATACACTCGACCCTATGTGAAATATACACACGACCCTATGTGAAATATACACTCGACCCTATGTGAAATATACACTCGACCCTATGTGAAATATACACTCGACCCTATGTGAAATATACACTCGACCCTATGTGAAATATACACTCGACCCTATGTGAAATATACACTCGACCCTATGTGAAATATGCACTCGACCCTATGTGAAATATACACTCGACCCTATGTGAAATATACACTCGACCCTATGTGAAATATACACTCGACCCTATGTGAAATATACACACGACCCTATGTGAAATATACACACGACCCTATGTGAAATATACACACGACCCTATGTGAAATATACACACGACCCTATGTGAAATATACACACGACCCTATGTGAAGTATACACACGACCCTATGTGAAATATACAAATGACCCTAGGGTAAAAACCAACATTGATCTGATCAAAATATCTCTACTATAGATATTCATTTCACAGTTAATGAAATGGATGAAAACAACCGACTATTATTGCAAAAGGTGAACAAGGTTGGGTTTAGTAATATTGATGACCTATCTGGCATGAAGTTTATCACGTATCGGTATAAAGTCTCATTCCCTTTGACTCTGAGTGAGCTTATCGCTATTTTCCTCGAAACATTACAAAAGGGGCATTTGTTTCAAGACACTGTAGCATCATATTATAAATAGCGTCATAGTCAGAATATGACCTATGGGAACATTACTCAACAGTGTCTACTATCTTTCTCGTGACAAGGGTTATCGCAAAACTCATTTGGTGTCAGGGCATGAGACGTTCAATAAGAAAATGACAAAAATGCCCTTTTTGACCGTTTTTGATACAAATCACCCTATTTTTAGATTGTAATTATTCATTGATTTGATAAGAAGTTTGAATGGTGTGTGTATCTTTTTATTCATATAACATAATAACGATTTAGAGAATATTTTGGTTTTCATTGATAAAAATGATCTCCATGAGGCTGTAAACAGCCATGAAAATCCATCTGATATTCAGTGGAACCAGATGGGTTGGATATGCTGTCACAAGTTCTTTGGCCTGACAAAGTGTGACGACACACACATAACAAGGCTTCAGGATCAGGATAAAACAAACGCTGCTTTGATAACCTACTTATATCACCCAAACACACACACACATACACACTTTTGACCAAAACACACACTCGCGCAAACACAAACCCAACACACACTCACCTTTTTTTAACATTTTGCCTACAAAACCCCCAGAAGGACGGTTGCAACACATCTTTTTGATTCTACCCTTTTCTTACTCACAGCCCATATTTCAGCCAATCTGTTTTTATTATGTGAAAAGAGTGTTTTTATATCATATACTCTATACTAAATTGCTGTAATTCATGCAATAGTTTCTGGTTTGGCCCCGGCTTGAAATGCCGGCCAAGAGTGAAGAGAAAATTGAGGCTGCTGCCTAGGGTTTTCTCAAATATAATGCATCACAACTTTGGCTGAGAAGATAGTAGGAGTTTGTGGTGACATTCTTTGGTTGCCTTTGTAACCTCAAAGTAGTCACACTAAGTTCTTTGTCCCCTGTATTCCCAAACCTCGCTCGCCCACTCGCATTGTCTCCAGACTTTCCTCAAGAATGCTGATTTCTATGGCCGACGAACGCGGAGGTCAAATGAAAATGGTTAATTGCATTGTCACCTCTTGCGGTGTACCACTACCTTAAACGCTTTCTGTTGGCAACTGTGTGTAATGCCCTCCCTCTCTCTCTCAAGGCACACTACAGAATCTGTTTTGTTTTGTGTAAAAGGCAGTTAGGATGGAATGACAAATGATAACAAGAAAGTAATTCCTCACAATAAAGACTCATCTTCATCATCATCGACATTCATATTCATATGGGGGCAGCAGGTAGCCTAGTGGTTAGAGCGCTGGACTAGTAACCCGAAAGGTTGCAAGATCGAATCCCCGAGCTGACAAGGTAAAAATCTGTCGTTCTGCCCCTGAACAAGGCAGTTAACCCACTGTTCCTAGGCCGTCATTGAAAATAAGAATTTGTTATTAACTGACTTGTCTAGTTAAATACAGGTCAAATAAAAAAATATATATTTCAGTTATTATAGTGTTGTTATTCATTATAGTTCATGTGTAGTTGGAGTAGCAGTAGTACTGTTATCATTGTTGTTGTACACTGCTAGATCAAATGGTGCTGTATAGAGCCTAAAATGATTCAATGGCTCATTTAATTTATGGTGCTCAAAAATGTCATAGAAGTAATGGTAGAAAAGTAGCCGGGGATTCATTTAACTTTTGTTCATTCTGTGACAACATTTCTCTTATTACCCAGCATTCATTCAGCGACCAGTACCAGTTCTCACTGACTGATGCCACTGTTGCCACAAGGAGGGAAGTGGTTTTGGCATAAAAATGTTAACCAGCATTTAACTGCAAGCTTGAAGCCGGTCTGATGTGGATAGATTCGACTTGTTAAATCAAATGAAAGGTCAAGAGATTTTCCAAGGATATCCTGCAACCCAAGGCCATGCTATTTAAACCACTTTAATTTAAATGGGAGATAACTCTTGCCTGGCTTCCTGATGTTAGAGTTAAATGAAGATGGATGGAAATTAAGCAAGGAACTTTTAAGATAAAACACACTCAAAATATTTTCTCATAGTTTTGTGAACTGTATGAGGATGCCTCTCAATTTTGCTCACGTACCGTTTAAGCCATGCAGTTCTTGGTCTCTATCTCTGACACGTAATAAGAATTTATAAAACTGAAGACTAAGTAACTGGCTTTGGCAGATCCACCCCCAAAATCCCTCTCTAGTGTGTATTTCATTTTCATGATCAGAATCCACACCATTCTGGACGGCTGATTCTCCACTTCTCTCCTCATACAGACTCATGTGAGAGCAGAGCGGTGAGAGAGTGCCGTGATTGGATGGCGATGGCCACCGAATGTGTCCCCTCGCCCCATCCTCCTGTGTGGTGTCAGCAAGTGTGTCCGTCTCACTCTGTTTCATTACCCATCAGCCGTTGTGTTTCTGTCTGTCAAGCCCATCTCACACGTATTGGGTTCCAGTTGTCCCTCACTTTTAAAATGATTGGTTTGTTTGTCACTGTGCAGGGCCTCACCACGGCAAAGACACCCCTACAACAGGGAATTCACAGTTCACTGGGTGGACAGCTCAGCTCTGCACCTTTCACCCCGGGTTCCTTCTGACTGAGAATTCAGCTTTGCTGTACAGTGCACAACTCTTACGGCGAATGCGGTTGTAGTGACCAACTGCTTAGTGATCATATAGTCATCTAAGGATGTAATCACTGTCTGCAGAGTGCACTGTATTAGATTGGAATTCTCAAATTCTCTGTCTGGTTCCAAGCTACTCAACTACAGTACCTTCCTTGTCTCACACACAAATCCAACTGCGTATGAAATCTAATTTGATTTTGATTGTGTTTAAGCACTTTTACGGGTTTCCTTAGTCCTTATATAGGGTCAGAGGTCATTCCAACTGTCTGTGAGAGAAATAGGCCAAAGTCACGCTTTCATTCAGCAGTAAAAACCTATTACTTGAGCTAGGAGTTAGATTAGGGGTCATCTACAATATAGGTTTCCATACCACTCATTTTGAACCTTATAAAGATGATCTAACTTTGATTTTCTCACATTGTCTAAATTCGCTGCCCAAACTTGGCCCCTGCTTTTACGAACTGGCTGAGTGGTTCCATCGAAGCATGAGAATATTGGAAATGGCCCCATATGAGAGTCCTAAATGGCACTCTATTCCCTACGTGGAAGTAAAGCACTGCATAGGGAATAGGGTGCCATTTGTGACAGAGACAAAGTTTTCATTTCGTGTCCTGAAGGAAAGTGTTTCCCATCGAACGGGTCGACCTTGGGGGACAGATCTGCTTTCAAACTCGGTAATGACATCTGACACAGTTCACTCGCCTGCATGCTGTTACAGAAATGCATTTTCGGGATCTAGGAGAGAAGGGCTCTGAAAGTCTGAAACCGAAGACCCTGGCCGAACATCAGGGGGGAACGTTTTACTGTAACTTGGTGTAAATTCACGTGTAGATGTATTTATGGGTGGTACCTGTATCGGGTGAATCTCTGCATGGATTTGTGTTGCTCTATGATTCGCCTCTCATCCTCATCTAACACGACAGTTGGGAGATTAGATTGACTGAAGGGTACATGGTTGCTGGGATCTCAAACCTAAAACAGCTGCGTTAGGAGATTGTGGAGAGTGCCTGTTGAGTCAGAGAGAGAGGAGACAGAGAGGCAGATTGTTAGATATGAAAATGCAGGGGTGGACTCGCAATTTAGGGCTTGACATTTTTTTTAATGAGAAACTGTCACAGTGGTTCAGATATTGATAATGACAGACTCATTTGGGAGGAGTGTAAATGATTGTATCTATTCATTCAGGTATTTGGAAATGTAATTGAAATTTCTCAAAAACTCTTAGGGTCGTTTTCCCGAACTCAGATTAAGCCCAGTCCTGGACTAAATAACATTCTCAATGGAGAATTTCCATTGAAAGTGCATTATAGTCCAGGACTAGGCTTAATTTGAGTCTGGAAAAAGTGGTTCTATCTAGAACCCTCTATGTAGGGTTCTTCAAAGAACCCCCTGTATACGGTTCTACCTACAACCCTCTATGAAGGGTTCTATCGAGAACCCGTTTATCGTTGGACGGTTCTTTCTAGAACCCTCTATGAACGGTTCCACCAGCCGTAAAATGTTATTATTTATGAGAATACATTACATATATCATAAGGCCTTTCTTTGAGGGCCTAGTTACACCCAAACACAGTGGTGTTAGGAATCTCCTGGTTTACAGGCCACATCAGGCCTTCAAGTCACATTATGCTGGCTTGCAAAGTGATGTGTAATTCCTATGGGAATTCAGCCAGAGTTACGATATTCAACAAGTGGAATTGTTAATCACCTGCAACCTGCATTCAGAATGACTGCTAGGGTAGGGAAGATTGAATATGGAGAGTACCAAAATCATCTAAACTGGAACAACCATCTCAGTATCGGGTACAGATTGGATGTTTAGAAAACTGTATGTTATTTATTTTTGTGTAGCATAAAATTAATCAACCAATCAATGTACTTGCAAAAACACATATTACAGTAAAACAAACTATTCTGAAAATCTCCCTGCAATAGAGCATGCTTGGAAATATTATATATGGTTCTATGTAGAACCCTTCTTGCCTTCCAAAAAATCCTTCTTGCCTTCCAAAGAATCATCAAAGAATCCTTTCTTCCTTAGAATGTTAAAGGTTCTAGGTAGAACACTTTGCCTTACAAAGAACCCTTGTGTGATAGCGAAGTAGTGCATCTCGCTCATCGCAATATCTACTGTGCTGCTCGAGGCAACATCATTTCGCTGAGTTAACCAATCAATCTTTCCTGTCCTTGTGTAGCTTTGAGAAAAAGCTTGATTGCCCACAGAACTACGTCAGTTTGGTCAGTTGTCCAACCATGACAGTCATGTGGTTTGACATAAGTCATATGAGGTCATAAACCAAATATGACTTGTTGTCAAATGACGTGGACCAATTACACTTAATGTGTGACACAAGTTCATCCATAGTGTGACTTAAAGATGCACTCCGGGATCTTAAGCACAACAAATTTAAATCATATTGCACTAATTGGATTCGTAACATATCACACAAATTGCAAAAATCGTATGATATCATAAAAATTGCTACATTCGTAACATATCACACAAAATGGATGAGGTAGTACACTATTGGATGATGTAGCACACAAAAAATGGGGACCACATTTGGCTCGTGAGCACCACTTTCAAAACTAGTGGCTGAAATTATACAAAACGTTTGAGAGTGCATCTTTAAGGAGTTAAGGACACATAAGGTCATAAACCAAATAGGACTGACTGGCGGTCAAGTAATGTGAACCAATCACACGTGCCTTCTCATGAGTGGCCAGATTCAAATAATGAATTATTCACCCTTTAATCCAACTAAGCTGTAAATTGAAGTGTGAAGAGTAACAAAGACAATCCAGAGAGGGCTGAGTGGGTCTCCAGTGTATTGGAGTGACCGTGCACTATCTCGCTCTCTCTAAGTGTCTTCCTTGCCAGAATATTAACCTAAGAGGGATGGGGCTAAGGCAATTCAATTAAGACAAACCCCCCACTTGTGGCCTACTAGGTGGCCATTTTGCACTTAACCAAGTCTTAATTGTGTATTTGATCCTGTTGATGACTGTTGGAAGTCAAACAGGCTTTCAGTGGGGTCCTGAGATAGGTGGCGTTGGCCATGCCAGGGAGGCCATCTTGGATTATATGGTGTTATTTACTTTGGTATCATGTTGGGAGTGCAGAAGGGCGATGCTTTGAGATGATACACGTCATGAAAGATAGTTGACGTCAATGACACTGGGGTGAAGTGATGATTTTAGTGAAGGAGAATGTCTGAGAGAATCATTATGTTACAACGCCCCTGAAGGAAATGAGAGACTAAACTTTAAGAGCTTATTTTGCGTACTGGTGGCACTTCAATCAAAGGCATTAATGTTCAAATAATATGTGGTCACATAAGGCCTATGCTGCCACTTTAAAGTGCTACGAAATAATGCTTTGTGATAAGAGACAACTAGGTCTACACATTTGAAATCAGACCAGGACACCACAGATATTCGAAACTGTCAAGTAAATGTTTTGTTTTTTCTAATATTTAAAGTATTTTTTAAAAGTTGTTAATTGTTTCTGTTTTTTCCTTTACTTTGTGTTAGGTATTTGATGGCAAATGCCAAATATTTCATATTTGTTATAAAGAGAACAAATCTAAATCAATATTCATTGCATTGTCTTTTTTACCTGATCGTTTGTATTTTTGTTTTTAATTCCTCATTGTTCATTTGACTATTTTAATTTCAATGTTGCTCGATGTGTATTCTTTCTGTGGAAATATGATCATTTTCAAAAACATTTTCGAAATACTGCCCCTCTTATCACCCGATCAAGTTATGTTTGTTCTCTTCTTCCAAGAAATGAAACCGTCTTTAATGTCAGTGGTTGTGCCTCCTTCCTGCAGCTATGCACTGGACTATGAAAAATATTTCGAGGACAACTGGTTAAGTGGAGTTAACCGTTCCCTTTTCTCCCCGAGGTAGCTTCCTTTTTGATCCCGCCGAGGCTGGCGCCTTCCACAACACAACTTGTCTGGCTTATTAAATAGTTTGACCTGAAGAAAAAACGCCTGTTGCTTCTCAACCGAGCCTATTGTAAACTTTAAAAAAGTCCATGACAGCCTTTAAATTGGCGTAATGCTGTGTGACTGTGTGACAAACAGTCATAGCAAATCGATTTATTTCTCCATTATGTCTGTTCATAAATGGTTATATGACTTTTAATATTCTAATGAGTTTCAATTTATTTGTATATTTGTGTATATCCTTATTTTTTGTCCTTTCTCATATTTTATTTTAGCCTATTTAATACTTTAGAAGGATCCCTTTATAACCTTGCATTCTTCTGCATCTTATCACAACGTTCTCGGGTGCGAAATTAATTAATTAAAAGGTTCCAATAAGTGCTCAACTAATGGATGTAAATACTCATGAGGCCTCCCCACTGGTTAATTGCGCTAAAATTGGTCTACTTTGTGTTCCGCGGAGACAAAAAAACCCTTGAGCTATCAATGCACCAGCTCCGCACGGGGTCTGTATGATTAAAACTTCTTGTTGCTTTCAAAGGGCCTCTTGATGTCTCTTGGAAGGCAGAGAGCCAATGGGGACGGAGGAAAGGAAGGCTGGGAACGTCACGAGGCCGAGTTGAGACGATGATTGGACGGCGCGGAGAGGGGAACACTTACTGCCCTTTTATAGACGACCCCATCTAGCGAGTTGAGCTACTGGGCAATATTCTGACAGCGAGGACAGCACCAGACGCTATACTCTCGCACGCGATTCGATTTTCCTGAGCTGGCCAGGCGGAGGTGTATGGCCCCGTACCCCTTTCAGATGAATCCCGTTGGCCTACCGGGGTCTCCGTCCCACGAGATTAAACTCCACCAGAAAGAAGTGTCGGATACGGAGTGTGAGGAACTTCAACCCAAAGATATGACAACCGACAAAGGATACAAAAGTAAGACGAGCAGTCTTCCATTCAGCGTCGAATCATTGATTTCCAAGAAAACAACCTGCAGGACTTACTATTCTTCTCCCTCCTCGGATTCGGGTCTCGTTCAACCGAAGCCTGTGGCGGCGGCGGTGCAGATCACCGAACAGTTTTCTCCAAGGACTTTTTACGTTGAGAGTAAAGTTTCCCCGGAAAGCTCGCAGAGCGTGTCGGACTGTCAGAATGACGACAATCAAGAATTTTGTGAGAAAGACCAGAGCACTTGGTTCCAGACTTCATCTTTCTCGACTCCCCCTCGTAAGTCCCTGCTAATTAGGCCAACTATTCCCTATTGTTTGTCTATTATAATAATAATATATAGTAGTAGTTTTTCTATTATTAGTCTATTATTGATTTATTAGATCGTTATTACCTCACATAGTAGATCATTATAAACATACCTTACATATGTTGTCATCACTGTGGTCGTGCCTGTCTATCCAAAAATCTATAGAATTTGACTCGAAATGTCCCTATATCAGTCTAATAATACAATGTTATTTCAGAGTAGCCTGATAGGTCTAAACTGTGCACCATTAGACAAACTTTGTCATAGGCCTATTTTGGAATTGGGAAATTGGTAGGCCTATCCATTAAAAGCCACGGTGCAGTAATAAACCTTATGGCAATGTCCTTAAATGTATACGTTGTTTGGTGAGACTAATTGTGAAGAAAAAAAACGTTTTATTGTCACATAGGCGCAGTGAAATGTGTTGTTTTAAAGGGTCAGCAGTCCTTGAGTTTTTAATTTAATAACAATACCTTTTAATTTATTTGTCCCCCCAGGAAGCTTAAGTCCACCTCCATGTCCTTTAAGGAAACATAAAAACAACCGAAAACCTCGAACGCCCTTCACTACCTCCCAGCTGCTCGCTCTGGAAAGGAAGTTCCGACAAAAGCAGTACCTCTCCATTGCAGAGCGAGCCGAATTCTCCAACTCCCTCAATTTGACCGAGACCCAGGTCAAAATCTGGTTCCAAAACAGAAGGGCTAAAGCCAAGAGACTTCAGGAGGCCGAGTTGGAAAAGTACAAACTGGCGTCGAAACCCATGCTACCTGCCTTTGCTCTGCCATTCCCCCTGGGAGCGCACATGGGCTCTCCATCTCTCTACGGACATTCTAACGCCTACCCCAGGCCCACTTTACCTGTTCCGGGACTCTTCGGTGGACCTGTCACCTATGGAATGTATTATTTGTCTTGACCTAGATTGTGTATTTACATTTGAGAGAAAATTATGTCATTTGTATGTCTTCAAACATGGTTGCAACACTTAACTTTACCCCCTGTTTGAAACATGGATATTTTTACAGAAAGGCAACATTTCCCAGAAAGCCCATAGGCCTATATTTGTCTACGCGACAGAGATCATTTGTAGATATATGTTGTATACGCTCATTAAAGTCAAATAGGCCAATACTTGTGGGATATGTTCTCATGCCTAGATATGCTTAGCCAAATGTTGGCCACATTGTTGATTGAAAGATGGTGATTGCAAGATCATTTTATATCAAAGGCCTGTAGGCCTTATTTTGTATATTTCTGATGGCGATTTCTGATAGTTGAGCAATTATCAATGGCCAAGTTGTTAATGCACGTGAGGCCTTAAAAACACAACCCGTTTGCCACTTGCAGCGTGTGTAATTGATCACTAGACCTATACATTTTTGTATCCATTTCGATTATACTCAAAGGAGGGGCATTAACATTAAGTTTATGTAATTTAACAGGCCTAGACAACGGTAATATCCTCGTGCATAATATATAGCCCTGTGCGCCATGCAACGAAAAAGTACTTAAAACAGCCTTATTGAAAGTGCCTTAAAATATCAACTAGGCCTATTTTGAGCTCTCGAAAAGCTTACTTGAACTGTAAAATGTCTGTCATTTGTTTCATTTGTTCAATATTGACGATTTTTCACATTCAATTGTACGTGCATACAATTATGGAAAATCATGACCAACAGAATTATGCATGTGTACATTTGCCGCATTTCTTTCCAGTTGCAAGCTCTGTAAATCCGGGTTCTTTTCATGGAGTGAAATATTACTTTAGAAAACAAATGTGCATAAACAATTTGTACTTTTTTACTATGAGAGGCCTTAAGACCAATTACAAATGGGATATTTGTATGATATAAAATTGATTTTATTTTCAAGAAATATAAATAATATCATTGTAAATAGTGTTCACGTGTCCTGCAACTCTGATGGAAGAAGACGCAGGAATATTGATATTTATTAAATATCTCTGTATCTGTACTGTGTACATACATGGTCTACTTTTAATTATTCACTTATACCTGTAAAAACTGAGCTCAGTAAATAAACATTATAATTTAAACTTCTGTTGAAATGCTTTTGTCTTGGTCAATGAACACTGATTACACGTATTACACCACACGGTGAACATCAAGATTGAAAGGGAAAATTGACTTGACAGGAACCAATGTAGGCCTACATTTTCTCCTCATTTTCTCTTCATTTGAAATGTGAGAACAATTTCTAAATTCAAGGTTCAGTATTCAGCCTCCACCTATTTTGAATAACATTTGTATAATTCGTTCATCTATGACGACTGAAATGGTAAATTGCTGCAACAAAAACTGCAAAAGTTTTCTTGATACATGCAATGTTTAAACGAACAATATCCTTAGGTTATATATGTTTCTTAACAATGTAATTGTTGTGCGAATTAGGCCTACTTTGACAAGAAAAACGGAAATTATAGGCTACCTTCACAAGACTAGACTTGCGCGGCTGTTGTAATATGCCCATCACTACCACTAATAGCCGTACTCCTATGATAATCATGTATTAAAATGTTAATAATAATTATAATCATACGCTTTCATAAGATTTTTCCTTGATATATTGTTTTATTTGTGGCCATTTGATAAACTAAACGGTAGTTGAAACTACCAATGACGTTTGGATGTTATGATTGTTTTATTAATCTCTGTCATATTAAACACAATAACGGGAGATTTGAACCAGTATTATTCAATCTATTTCTTAATTGCACATTAACCGTTGTATCATCAATGACCAAGCATTTCGTATAGGCCTACTCAACAAGTGATGACGTGCCTTCATTTCTCCCATGGTGGTTTAGGCTACAGTTTTGGAATGATATGGCATTTTTCACCACCAAGTAGCCTAGGGAACAATAGCGAAATTGGGAGGATGTTCAGTATTTTCGAAATATGACAATCTCCAAGAAACCCGTCGTGATTTTGGAGTGGTGCGCAAGGGTCCTCGTGTTGGAACCACTTCACACTCCAACACGGTAGTGGGCGATATACACTCATTATTTGTTTCCCGACCAATGATGCACCAAAGAAATAGAAGCACTTCCACAGTTGTGCAGTGTGGGTAAACACATGGACGTGTATGAGGTATTTTGTCAATTCAAGTATCGTAAATAAAACGTTTTTGCAGCAATGTCATTTATGGAAATGTTATACCATGCAACGTGTGCTTGTCCTGCACGGCATATAATTATTATTGTTACCTTTTCCACACGTAGGCGTTCGTCTGAAATCTCATGTGTTTGCATTCCGACCTTGGCTGTAATATTGGTGCTAACAACTTGCAAGGTTGTCGAACGTTTAGTTTGCAGAGTTAGCATTGAAAATGCAGTTTTATATTAGTGCTTGCAATGATTAAACAGCGATTTGCTCACCTGCAGAAGAAAAGTACAAGCGTTGGCATGCTTGTATAATTCAAGACATGTGACTGTTTCAAGTGTCACCACATTGTTTCTTGACAGCAGTACAGAAATGGCAGCTTAGCAAACCCAATAGCAATACCCAACTGAATCCATCATGTGTCTTGGCATTTCTCCTGGGTAAATCCATTTGAATTCAGTCACTTTGACAGCATCCCTTGATTTAACAAAACTTTCCATACATGTTTGTCCATGGAAGAATTGGTCAGAAAGTGAGTTTTTGGACCTCAATGTCAAAACATTCAGGAGATAAAGGTGCTCAAAGTTGACTCCTTTTGCATACCCTACCATGAGACATCCATGTCTTCATCACTGGAAAAGATAAACGGTTGAGTTTAATATAATTTAAAAGCTTGCAAACAGGGTTGTCAAAATGTTTTTTTTTAAATAAAAATACATTTTAACCTTTAACGTCAATTATCTAAAAAACTCATTAACTCTGATATTTGTCATATTCCCATATGTTGTAGCTTAGACCCTACTTTACATCATCTGTTGTTTTTGTGTTGTGCCGGCCATTGTTTGAGACACAGCATGCTCTTGAATACAGGGTGGGTGTCATTTCAATCAGAAATAGAATGGACCTATCCCTTCACACCAGGGTTTTCCCAAACTAGGTCAGGCTAGTCATGTTTTGGAGGACGCGTGACTCGACCTTTCGCCTTTGCCGAGCCCGTTGGGGAGTTGCAGCTATGAGACAAGATAGTAATCACGAAATTGGGGAGAAAAAAAATTGGGTAAAAATAAATAAATTGTACTCCCATTTTAGTACATTTATCAACCAAAGCATGACACCCACCCTGTATTCAAGAGCATGTTTTGTCTCAATCGATGGCGGGCACAACACTAAAACCTCAGATGATGTAACAGGCTCTAAGCTACAACATATTAAAATATGAATGGGTCTAAGCTACATCCATTTTTGGACTTATAAATGAATGATATTTACCCATTGATCCTTGAAGAATATAACTTATAAATGCCTCATGAGCTTAGTTCAACTGTTGTACCCTTTCAGAACCCAAAATATTAGCTTGGTTTACTGCATTTAGGCAAGAGAGAATGTATCCTGTTTGGTTGCGAACACAAAGTGAGAAAATCTTCCAACTTCTCAGTCAAGTGTAATGGTGTAGCGGTGAAGGAAAGATGCTATGTTACATACTTGGGATGTTAACTGGACCAACACATGACAGGTGAACTAATGGTTCTGAAGGTCATTATGAAGGTTTACTCCAGGACAAAGTTTTTTGGCAAGAGTAGCCAAGTTCCTGGATACAGAGACTATGAGGACCCTGACAACATCTCCGATCCAGTGCCACTATGACTATGCTTGTATCTTATGGTTCAAGCTTCAAACGGCCCAAAACAAACTAATGAAAATTATACTCAAGCTCAGCTCTAGGACGCACATTGGTCCTAATCATTTCAGGAAACTGAACTGGCTTCCGGTTTATCTCTGGGTGGTGCAGATCAAACTGTTGATGGTTTTTAAAGTTATACATTGGACTAGTAACCGAATGGTATCAAGATCGAATCCCCGAGCTGACAAGGTACACATCTGTCGTTCTGCCCCTGAACAAGGCAGTTAACCCACTGTTCCTAGGCCGTCATTGAAAATAATAATTTGTTCTTAACTGACTTGCCTAGTTAAATAAAGGTAAAATAAAAAATACATGCCCATGCCCCCGGTTACGTGTCTGGTTATTTTAATTTCATTAGATGACCTCTATACCAGGCAGTGTGTCGGAGGAAGAGGAAGGCCCTAAAAATTGTCAAAGACTCCAGCCACCCTAGTCGTAGACTGTTCTCTCTGCTACCGCACGGCAAGCGGTACCGGAGCGCCAAGTCTAGGTCCAAATAGCTTCTTATATAAGACTCCTGAACAGCTAATCAAATGGCTACCCGGACTATTTTCATTGTCCCCCCCCCCTCCCCCCTTTACGCTGCTGCTACTCTCTGTTTATTATCTATGCATAGTCACTCTAACTCTACCTGCATGTACATATTACCTCAATAACCTCGACTAACAAGTGCCCCCAGTACATACCGGTACGCCCTGTAGATAGCCTCTCTACTGTTATTTTACTGCTGCTCTTTAATTATTTGTTATTTGTTTTTTACTTAACACTTATTTTTCTTAAAACTGCATTGTTGGTTAAGGGGTGATGAGTAAGCATTTCACTCTAAGGGCTACACCTGTTGTATTCGGCGCATGTGACAAATACAATTTCAATTGATTTGACTCTCATAGCCATCACACCAAAGCCAATGTTGCCAATATCAGACCGCTGCGCTATAGGAGCATGTCTGGAAAAAGCAATTTCCTTAACACTGGTGCAGAGGAATGGAATGGTGTACCAAACCATATAATATCAATTCCTACGTTAGGGACTTTTAAGGTTAACCTTAAGAAATGGTTTATGGGCAAAATGCTTTACAACTGCACAGGCTTAAAGAAAGTATAATAGTTTTCAATGAACGTTATATGGTCATCTATTTTATTCCTTTTACAGTTTCGTCCCTATTTATGAGATGTATTTTGTTTCCATGTTATAATCTTGTGTATATTTTGTTTTCATGTATTTTCACGAGGACCACAATGGAAATACGTTTAAACTTTTTGTGTCATCCTCGGTGATTTTAAATGGCATGGTACTGTATCTACATGTGTGGTTGTTTTGTGTTTTAAAATGGTCAAATAAATCAATGGGAAAATATGTGTGGAAGGTCTCGTTCAAATCACAAGGGGTGCGGGCAAAAAGTCAAATGGATTTACCCTCCTTTGGTGCTTGCTACTCTTTGTTATTATCTATGCATAGCCACTTTAATAACTCTACCTACATGTATATAATTACCTCAACACCGGTGCCCCCGCACATTGACACATTGACTCTGTACGGATACCCCCTGTATATAGCCCCGCTATTGTTATTTACTGCTGCTCTTTAATTATTCTTATCTCTTACTTTTTGTTTTGTATTTTCTTAAAACTGCATTGTTGGTTAAGGGCTTGTAAGTAAGCATTTCACTGTTGTATTCGGCGCATGTGACAAATAACATTTGATTTGATTTGAAGATGCGTAGCGATGCCATCTCTGCCAAGTCAGTGGCACTCATTTACCAAATACTTTCAAATACAATCTTTGACAAAGAATATCAACTCCCGAAATTATACACTTTATACATTATCTAATAGCAATATTTAATTTAATAGCAATATTGGACCAATGGGGCAATGGACTCGTGTATCTGTTCCATTATGGCTGTGAGCGCACAGTCAACGCCATTGAGGCCATCTCCATTTTGAAGTTGTCCATTCTCTTCTACTACCACTATGAGTTGGTAAACAAGCTGAATGGATGCATACTGCCACCTGGATGTGTTGTTTGAACAGGTATAAAGCCAAGGTTGGCGATGTATACTCATGTTTGCTAATGAGTATAATTCATGGGCTGATTCCTCTTGATGACCCAGGTGGAATTATGCGAGTCTTCCTTAACCCATAGGATGTTCCACCCAGTTAACTACTTCAAAATGTTGAAAGTCCTCAATGGTGCTGCCCAGGCTAAAACAGGATTTTGAGCACTAGAGTCCTCTATCTCTATGGGCGGTGCATGGTCAGGAAAAACGCATAGCCCTAATGTTAGGCATATTTTACATTATTTGACTCTGTTCATCTCTGAAATGTGTGTCTGTCCGGGCATTTTGCTCTGAGGTAATGGTATCTTCTTATCCCTCAGAATAAAAATTCAGTTGCCTACTTGGAGGCATCCAAGGCCCACATTGTTCATTATTCAACAGAGGTGACCATCCAATACATGCATAGAGTAGAAGACTCACTCTCACTGACACACACACGCTGCAAACTGGAGTATGGAGTGAGAGTCCATACTGTCCTCACTGTTCTACCTCTCCCTGTCTTCTCAGCTGGAGAAGTGGGGGGGCAGGACCGAGTTTTAGAAACCCTCTCCTAACCTGCCACGTTAATTATCCTAACCTGCTGTGTAATACTACCTAACCTGTTACGAAATGTCACTTCTGCTTGTCAAAACCGGCAGCCTGCTTTGAGAACAGTGTGAGTTTCCACTAATGCGATACACATGTAAAAGATATGTTCCAGGTAGAATATCCCAGATAATAAACGCTATGGTGTACTGACAAGTTTGTACCACTGGGTGGCAGTATATGCATGTATTTGGCTGCAGGTTGAATGTGGCACCTAGACTCACCTACCTAAATTCAGCAAAAAAAGAAATGTCCCTTTTTCAGCACCCTGTCTTTCAAAAATAATTCGTAAAAATCCAAATAACTTCACAGATCTTCATTGTAAAGGGTTTAAACACTGTTTCCCATGATTGTTCAATGAACCATAAACAATTAATGAACATGCACCTGTGGAACGGTCGTTCAGACACTAACAGCTTACAGACGGTAGGCAATTAAGGTCACAGTTATGAAAACCTAGGACACTAAAGAGACCTTTCTACTGACTCTGAAAAACACCAAAAGAAAGATGCCCAGGGTCCATGCTCATCTGCGTGAACATGTCTAATTAGGCATGCTGCAAGGAGGCATGAGGACTACAGATGTGGCCAGGGCAATAAATTGCAATGTCCGTACTGTGAGACGCCTAAGACAGGGAGACAAGACGAACAGCTGATTGTCCTCGCAGTGGCAGACCACGTGTAACAACACCTGCACAGGATTGGTACATCCGAACATCACAATCTAGACGAAAAAGAAACGCACACCTATTTAGGCGAGGTGCTGGCTAGCAGAGTAGAAAACTTGAAAATAAAGGAGAGCCGCACACTCTGGGAGCTCAGATGCAAAAATGTAATATCCAACGTTTCGACAGCCAAGCTGTCTTCATCAGGGTGTAATCACAAACACTGCGGGATGACTCGTTTATAGTGTCAAAAGACACACAGGTGTCTGTAATCATGGCCAAGAGTGGCCTAATCATCCGAACATCACACCTGCGGGACAGGTACAAGATGGCAACAACAACTGCCTGAGTTACACCAGGAACGCACAATCCCTCCATCAGTGCTCAGACTGTCCGCAATAGGCTGAGAGAGGCTGGACTGAGGGCTTGTAGGCCTGTTGTAAGGCAGGTCCTCACCAGACATCACCGGCAACAATGGACACAAACCCACCGTCGCTGGACCAGACAGGACTGGCAAAAAGTGCTCTTCTCTGACAAGTTGTGGTTTTGTCTCACCAGGGGTGGTGGTCGGATTCACGTTTATCATCGAAGGAATGAGCGTTACACCGAGGCCTGTACTCTGGAGCGGGATCGTTTGAGGTGCAGGGTCCGTCATAGTCTGGGGTGGTGTGTCACAGCATCATCGGACTGAGCTTGTTGTCATTGCAGGCAATCTCAACGCTGTGCGTTACAGGGAAGACATCCTCCTCCCTCATGTGATACCCTTCCTGCAGGCTCATCCTGACATGACCCTCCAGATGACAATGCCACCAGCCATACTGCTCGTTGTGTGCGTGATTTCCTGCAAGACAGGAATGTCAGTGTTCTGCCATGGCCAGCGAAGAGCCCGGATCTCAATCCCATTGAGCACGTCTGGGATCTGTTGGATCGGAGGGTGAGGGCCAGGGCCATTCCCCCCAGAAATGTCCGGAAACTTGCAGGTGCCTTGGTGGGAGAGTGGGGTAACATCTCACAGCAAGAACTGGCAAATCTGGTGCAGTCCATGAGGAGGAGATGCACTGCAGTACTTAATGCAGCTGGTGGCCACACCAGATACTGACTGTTACTTTTGATTTTGCCCCCCCCCCCTTTGTTCAGGGACACATTATTTAATTTCTGTGGAACTTGTTCAGTTTATGTCTCAATTGTTTAATCTTATGTTCACACAAATATTTACACATGTTAAGTTTGCTGAAAATAAACGCAGTTGACAGCGAGAGGACATTTCTTTTTTTGCTGAGTTTAGTTACCTCGGCTCACGGCACACTTTTCATACTTGCACTAATGTATGAAATGATTATTGTGAATGATTTAAGTGTTGTTTGTCGTTAGCTGAATTTATTTATGGCAATGCTGAATTACTGTATGGATTACATTTTAGTCATTTAGCAGACACTCTTATCCAGAGTGACTTACAATTAGTGCCTTCATTTTAAGATAGCTAGGTGAGACAACACATCAATCGTATAATGTTCATTTTCCCCCAACAAAGTATTAATTAGCAAAGTCAGTGCTAGCGGGAAAAGAGAAGTGCCTTTTTGGGGAGGGGTGGGGGGGTGGGGGGGGGGGGGTTCAGACAGTTTCAAAAGATGGGCAGGGACTTTGCTGTCCTGACTTTAGGGGGAAGCTTGTTTCACCATTGGGATGCCAGGACAGAAGAGCTTTGACTGGGCTGAGCGGGAGCTGCCCTCCTGTAGAGGTGGGAGGTTCAAGAGACCAGAGGTGGCAGAACGAAGTGCTCGGTTTAGGATGTAGGTTTTGAGCATAGCCTGAAGGAAAGGAGGTGCAGTTCCCCTTGCTGCTCCGTAGGCAAGCATCAGGACCTTGAAGATTATATGAGCTTTGACTTGAAGCCAATGGAGTATGTGGCGGAGCGGGGCGACATGGCAGAACTTAGGAAGGTTGAACACCAGGCAGACTGCGCCCTTCTGGATAAGTTTCAGGGGTTCGATGGCACAAGTGGGGAGCTCAGCCAAGCAGAGTTGCAGCAGTCTAGATGGGAGATGACAAGTGCCTGGATTGGGACCTGCGCCGCTTCCTGTGTGAGGAAAGGTCGTACTCTACGGATGTTGTAGAGCATGAAACTGCAGGAACGAGTCACTGCTTTGATGTTTGCAGAGAACGACAGGATGTTGTCCAGGGTCACGCCAAGGTTCTTTGCACTCCTGGAGGGGAACACTGTGGATTTGTCAACCGTGATGGAGAGATCTTGAAGCGGGCAAGCCTTTCCCGGGAGGAAGAGCAGCTCTGTTTTGACGAGGTTGACCTTGAGGTGGTGGGCCGACATCCAAGCTGAGATGTCTGCCAGGCACACAGAGATGCGTGTCGCCACCTGTGTGTCAGAAGGGGGGGAGGAGAAGAGTAGTTGAGTGTCATCCGCATAGCAATGATAGGAGAGACCATGTGAGTGACTTGGTTTACAGAGAAAAGAGGAGATGGCCTAGCGTTTTGGATGTGGCATTGTCCTAGTTATAGGGCCTTTAAACCATAACAATAGTGATTGAATCAATCATCCCTCATGCAATACTAAATACTGATGAGCACTGAGGAATATCATTATATTTTATAAATTGTTGCCTTATCTTTTCTATCTAATATACATCTTGGTAGATGTCTGAAGATTCTGATAAAAAAATGACACAAAACGTTTATTTAATATTATAATGATGGCACCTGTAGAAAGTTGGCAATGTCATGGGCTACATACCCAGTTGATCGAGATGTATTGTCATTCGTTTGTAGTCAGGTTCAATGATCCATCATACATATTTTATTAGCATCTAAAGTGAGTGTTCAGTTATCAAGATGAATTTACTAAAATCATGCATGATAATAAACTTTGTACAGTATATTTTTGATTTGTTGTCTCTTGTTACTGGTTAGTGTAATCGTCAGTCATATACACCTCGCCAATCACAGGTCTATTTGTAGCGTCCCCTTTTCAACCTTGCAGTTCGATTGGCTACTTCTCTCATATCTATCTAAAGGTAGGCGGGCTATGTTAAAACATTTCATCCCTGGATGCAGATTGGATTAGATATCCACAATATCAGATTTGGATTGGCCTGCGGCTCGTGTAGAATAAAAATAGGAGGAGTTATGATACAGATAATTTCCGCTATTGGTGTTATTTGACAGTACTGTAAAGATTGACGAGAAACACGCAGTTCAGGTAAGGGCGGTTATCGTTTTATTCACTTAACAGGTCGATAAATATCATGAAATTGCTAGTGGGAGGTATGTCTAGCTGCATAAATTGACATATGTATGAGTCTTTGTGTTAGAGTGTGTCACCAATGTCCAGATAGTGCGCGAGCATGTCAATCAATAAGCACTGTCCCTGCGGAGGTCAAAAGACAGCATCTTTGCATTAACCAGATTCTGGTGGCTTTTCTACACGGACCGACTTGGTGAAATTCGAAAGCGACTGTATTTGTACATTAAATTTGATTTTTTTCTCAACGACTGGTTGGTCTCATCGTAAACAACGATCTAACGTTAGCTGTTTTGTGTGTTGACATCATCGGTCATCATAAGCCAATGCTAACTAGAGGGGACTATAGTTAACGGTTAGCTAGCGAGGTGTATGATGCTTGCCTGCTGTTTCAAAGCGTATCAACTTAGCTAGCAACTGTAACTAGGCTACTGAATGGTGTGGTGTAGCGGCACACATTGTAACTGTTAGCTATGTACCTAGCTAACTAACGTTAGCTACAAAATAATGAGATTACTTCATTGAGTTCAAGTTTCTAATGGGCTTTCTAGAACACGTTTGGCCCTGTAGTACTGCTAAGGTAGATCAGTGCCTAGACACGAAATTAGCATCACTTCACCAGTTTCATTACCGTATTCTGCGCAAAAACATACCCACGGTTTGCGCAGGTCCGAACGAGAATGCGGCTACATTAGATTCAAATGAACGAGTTGAGGCACGATCGATTTCATGTGGAGAAAGACAACCCTCTCTGTCGCCATCAATTCATCGGACAGGCCCTTCAACATGTCCCGACTTCTCTGTTTACAAATGGCTCTTTATAGCTACTAAAGGCCTGACCGGGTGATTAATGAGGACTAGTAATGCAACACCACACGCCAGGGTTGCGAATTATGCAACAACTATTTTGACATAGAAACCCGAGCTGACCTACTATTGCCACACTGTCTTGCTACGGGTCACGCGACTCATGAGCTACTAATTCATGTCACAAAAGCTATAACGTAGTTTTAACCTACACATTTGAAAACGGTAATATGGTTCATGCTAATTTATAGACTTTTTAGAGAGCAACGGTCAAGTTGGGCCATATGCTTATGCAGGTTTCTGTTCTCTATGACCCTAGTTATTGCTCATCATAGAAAGTTGGCTAAGTCATAGTTCATGTACTTTCTGTCATTGCTGTACTGCCCAACTACCATGCCACAGTAACGATGCCATCCTTATTTGCAATAAAACATTTCCAAGCCAAATCAGTAAGCCATGTATTGTTGTATAGTTATCTGAAACTAAGCACGCAAAAAGGGCAAGACCAATTCATTTGAGCAAGCTAGTAGGCCTAGCCTATTTTCCAGTCCATAGTCCCCACAGTAGTTTGTCTGTTCTCTAAGGTCTGACAGGCTGAGACAGTAGAAACAACATGCTATAGGCTGTTGTTGTTGGTGTTAATCCCTGGCTCAGAATGTGCAGTGTACGTAAATAAAACAGGCTTGGTTGTGCTATTATTGCTCGTGGTGTGAGAGGGAGAGGGAGAGGGAGTTAGTCCATGCCTGGCCTAGGGACATCAACACTGGCAGCATTGTTTTATGAGGACAATGGGAATAGCCACCAAGCTATATGGAGGTGTTACTGGAGAGTGTGAGAGAGACAGTTCTAGTGTCTGCTCTGCTAGAGGAGATTTGTAACATTTACTCTTTTCACTGACTGATCTTATTACTCTGTAATAATTCTGCTAGCCTTGTAGTAGTAGAGCGCAATGAATGCAATAGAGTTAGCATAGGCCTAGGTGTTACACAATAGTATATACACTGACAACGACACTTAATGTTCACTGAGATGGCATGAAGGGACACGGAAACTCGCTCTTGGGATCATTGGGCACGCAGTACTTTATGTTTGCCTGATTGATTGTCTTTTATCCTTCGAGAGCAAATTCTTTCCACGACCAAAGCCTGGCACTGCAACTGTGAGTGAGGGGCAGGGAAAATGTCATGATGAGCAAATGGAAACGTGTATGTTTTCCTTTCTATATGATTACCCTGGGCCTCCTTGTTGTCTATACAGCACAGACCAATAGAGCATGTGATGTTTCCAGAGCCAGACAGTACTGCTTGTCTGGGTGGAATCATGGCTAGGCCTAGTTTACCATGGTATTTCATTAAAGTGAGCATTTATAAACATAGCAACGCTATGAAAGGGAGCTGGAAGTTGTTAAGGGTGGCCTGACTTATGTTGGTGCTGATGAACTCAAAACTTGACAGTGAAAAACCGTGGCTCAAGACTGGAAAAGGACGAGAAAAGTGACCACACGTGTCCAGAGAGACAAGTAAAGACTGTTCCCGCCTGCTGCTGTGATTGAAATGGCTGATTCATTACTGGTGGAGCAGCTAAAGACCGCAAGGACATCAGCGAAGCGTCAGTTTTCCCGTCTGGCCAATAATGTGCTACGAATGCATACAATGATGTCAGAAGAGGAGCTCAGAGACAATTTTAGGAAGCTCACTGCAGAAGCTGGCAAAGTCCTGGAAGCCAACGATGATGTAGAGGGGCAATGTATTGAAGAGAACTCTGATGCAGAGGAGTTGAGCGAGCAGCAGAAGTCTGACTTGGTCAAAACAGCCAATGAGTGTGAGAAAAAACTGCAAGAGCTAAAGGACCTCATACAAAAGACATTGTGGGCCAATTTCGGGGAATATGAACTGACACAAGCAATTACAACAGCAGAGTCGCAAGCAGAAAACGTGGGAGCTGTGGACCCAAGTAAAAACCCAGATGCATATCTCTTCATGATCGGACAACTAGAGAAACTTGTGAAGGCTGCGAAGGAGGTGCATAAACATTGGAAGTGCTGGGCCCCCCCAGCAGAGCAACAACATTTCCAGAGTCGTATCAAAGACCTTGAAACTATCCTGCCAAATCTCACAATAAGACAAGCAGACTTTACAGGGGCACACAGAGGAGAAACCAGCAGATTGAGTACTACTTCAAACAGTTCTGTGGCCACACCAGCAATTAAATTAAAGCCTGCTGCCCTCCCAAAGTTTTCTGGCATCCGCCGAGAGTTTCACCGGTGGAAAAAAGACTGGGAAGCGCTCCAGATGCAGGGAGAACCTACTGGATCCAGAGAGGTTAAAAAGTTCCAACTTCTCGACAGTGTGGATGAGAAGACCATACGAGACCTTCACCTTACAACTTACACAACTGCTGAGGAGGTTTTCCGGGTCTTGGAGAACCGCTTTGGAAATAAGACAACTATAGCCCTTGATAGTAGAAGAGCTCCAATGACTCCAAGCAGTTAAAGGTAACCAGCCCAGGAGGATTGTTGAGCTCATCCAATCTGTAGAAAAAGCCCTGGTCGATCTGAACGAGCTTGGCAAGACCGGTGCTATAAAGAACCCTCTTGTAACAAAGACAATAGAGAGTAAACTTCCTGATGGCCTGAAGAAGGAATGGCTTCTTCATGTAGCTGGCAAAGGTGATGAAGCTGAAGAAGACAAGCGATTTGACTACCTCCACAAGTTTCTTCAAGGTCAAGAAGCCATCTATGAGAAGCTGGACCAACTGAGAGAGGAGGAACCAAAACCGAAATCTGAACTTCGGCAAGCTCGAACCAGAACCTCCACCCAATTAAGCGACCAGGCTCAAGGATGTGTGGTCTGCGGAGACTGCAAGCATAAGAAAAGGCTATATTTCTGCCAAAAGTTTCGCACGCTTACGCTGTCAGAGAAAAGAGAGGCTGTCAGGAAGCTGGGAGCCTGCAAAAGATGCCTGGAGATTCACAAGGAAGGTGACTATTGTAAATCAGAGTTTCTGTGCAGGAGGCCAGACTGCATAGAACAGCGTGCTGCAGAACACCACTATTACCTCTGCCCGAGAGCTGGTACATCCAAAGGGAATGTCGTCCAGAGGTCCAATAACAGCAAAGTGGGAGGTGACACAAGAGAGCGTTATACCCAAGCCCAAGAAGAGTTCATTAAAAGTCTCTCACCTGAACTTGCAGAGAAGTGTTGCAATGCCTTTTGCAACACTATAGCCAGAACCTCTCTTGTGTCCAACCAACCCAGTCTTCTAGCAGAGAATGGAATAGTGGAGTGGCCAGTCATCATGATGCTCTTAGAGGTCACGGCCAATGCAGGACAAAAAGTTGGGACTTTGATCGACCTGGCATCGGATACAAACTATATAACTCATGATGCAGCTGATCGTTTGAACCTTAGAAGTGAAGCCATAACCCTTGTTGTTCATGGTGTGGGAGGAATGAAAGTTCAAGTCACCACAAAACGGTACCTCCTAAAGATCCGGGTCCGCACAGAGCAAGGCAATGTCAGATCCCACCAACTCCTCTGCTATGGTTTGGACAGCATTGCAGAGATTCACAAACATGTGACAGCCAAAAGACTCCAAAAATTCTTTCCAGATGTCCCCCAAAATGAACTTGTTAGACCAAGACAGATACAGCTTTTGATAAGCCATAAGGAAGGGCGACTGGTCCCACAGAAAATACGCACCGTTGGGGACCTTGTACTATGGGATGGGCCATTGGGAAAGACAATTGCAGGGACACACCCTGGTCTGTTTGAAGAGGCTACAGTTACAGCACACCAGTCCAGAGCGCACTTCGCTAGATCCATGAGAACAGCAGCATTAATGTATGAAGAACATATCTGCGCCAAACCTACCATCAAGTCTTCTTATTCTGCTATTTCCACTCGGGATTTTATTGAGTGGTGGAGATGGGATAGCATTGGCGCCCCCTGCACCCCAAAATGTGGAGGATGTCGCTGCGGCAGTTGTCAACTTGGTGGCAAAGAAATGACTCTGGCTGAAGAAAGGGAGCTGGAAGTTGTTAAGGGTGGCCTGACTTATGTTGGTGCTGATGACCCCAGTGATAGTCCACACTGGCATGCAAGGTATCCATGGCTCATTGACCCATCTACATTGCCAAACAACATAAAAGCAGTGGAGGCAACCTTTCTCAGAACAGAGAGACAGCTCGCCAAAGAACCGCAGTGGAAAAAAGCCTATGGTGCTCAAGTCCACGAAATGGTTGACCGCCGGGCTGCAAGAAAGCTGACCAAAGAGGATCTAACCAACTGGAATGGACCTGTCTGGTATATTAGTCATCTTATCGCACCCAACCCCCACTCTGTTACAACTCCGGTAAGACTTGTCTGGAACAGCAGTCAGAAGTACAAAGGCCAAAGTCCCAATGACCTTCTGATGAAAGGCCCTGACGTTCTAAATCCGATTCGAGCTGTCCTCCTCAAGTTCCGCCAAGGCTCCTACGCCGCTCTAGGAGACGTCAGAAAAATGTACAATTCTGTGTGGCTCGAGGAGAGGGAAGTCCATCTACACCGGTTCTTGTGGCGGGATTCAGAGGGCGATGAGGTGGGACAATACGCCATAACCAGAGTGAATATCGGGGACAAGCCAGCAGGGTGCATAGCACAACTGGCCATGAGGGAGATGGCTAACCTGCCTCAATTCAGTCACCTCACAGATGAATGCCAAGTATTACATGAGCACAGCTACGTCGATGACATCTTGACATCCCACAACTGCCGTGAAAAACTCTAAGTCATCACAAAGAATGTGGAGCTGATTCTAAAAGCAGGAGGGTTTGCACTGAAGCCTTGGGTCTTCTCAGGCCAAAATAAAGGAGAAAGAGAAAAGGCATCACCAAATATTGTTGTCCTGCCAAATCAGCTTAAGGAGGAAGACAACAAGGCGCTCGGTCTCGGCTACATTGTGGATGAAGACATGTTGCATGTCATGGTGAGGGTCAACTTCTCCAGGCGGAAGAAAAAGATGAGACTTGGGCAAGACTTACTGCTAGAAGAAGTACGAGCACAGACACCAGACCCGCTGACAAGACGTGAACTGCTGAGTCAAGTTGCTGGTTTGTACGACCCAGTTGGCCTGACAACACCATCAAAGCAAAGAGGGGCTATCTTGGTCCGAAGGGCATTCCAAGAGGCAAAATCAAAGTGCAGCATGGTCAAGGACACATGGGACCTTCCCCTGTCGGATGAGCTCCGCAAAGATGCAATTGGAATTTTTGAGGAGTACGTCCAGCTAAGCAAAGTAATGTTCCCAAGAGCTCTTACTCCACCAAAGGCAACAACTGAACCAGTCGCTGTCACTTTTTCAGATGGCAGTGAAAGCTCCTATGGTGCTGTCCTCTACCTGCGGTGGAACTGCAACAAACAATTAACAATTCGACTAGTGGAGTCAAAAGCAAAGCTGACACCACTAGACCAGAAGGGGGATGCAGTCAAAGCAGAACTTTGCGGTGCAGTCTTTGCAAGCCGCCTGAAAAAGTACTTTGAACAGCATACCCAGATCCAGATAAAAAGGTGGTACCATTTGTTAGACAGTCAGACTGTTCTTGGAGCTATCCAGCGAGAAAGCTATGGATTTCAGACTTTCTTCGCTAATAGAATTGGAGAAATCCAAGAGAGCACACGGCTACAGGATTGGTGGTGGATCCCTGGACCACTCAACATAGCCGACATTATCACTCGAGGAGCTGGGCCAAAGGAACTTGATGCCCATTCAGAGTGGCAGCAAGGGCCAGAGTTTCTATATCTTCCAGAGAGCGAGTGGCCAATTATGTCGTCAAAAGATGTGTCTGTGACAGCTCGAGAGAGCATTAACAATATGCAAAAGAAGTCATTTGTGGCAGCACTCACCAGAACCCAAGCGAAAAGAAGTCTTCCAAGTCTTGTGGGACGATTTCCTGCTGGTGCAGCTGTCCTAAACTTGGTGGATGAGAGGCGCTTTAGTAGCCTAAAGTGTCTAATCAAGACTGTTGCTTTTATCTGGAGAGCTGCCAAAAAGTTTAGATCTGCAACAAAGTCCATCGAGACCCCAAAGTGGGAGGCGATTCCCACAAAAGGAGTTATCACCGCCACAGAACGTCAAGAGGCAATAAGAGACATCTATCTTGCTGCTCAAGAGGGGGTGACGTTCCCAACTACCACTACGGACCGCTTGGTTGTGTACAGAGAGCCAGAATCTGGGTTACTAGTCTGCGGTGGGAGAATCCATGGCTTCAGGGAGGATGGCGCTGCAGTTCCCCTTCTGCCTTTCAATGCATGGGTCTCTACTTTATTGGCACGGGAGGCGCACGATGAGGGTCATGAAGGTGTGGCTGCAACCCTGCTGAAAATGAGGAGGAACGCCTGGGTCATCCAAGGAAGAAAAATTTCCCAAAAAGTAGTGGATAACTGCCTTTTCTGCAAAAAGTCAAGAGCAAGAAGGTGCGAACAGGTAATGGCTGACTTACCTGCTGAAAGAGCCACACCTGCAGCTCCGTTCGAGTTCACTACAGTCGACCTCTTCGGACCGTACCTTGTCAAAGATGACATCAAGAAACGGGTCTCAATGAAAGTGTGGGGTGTCGTCTTCAGCTGTATGGCCAGCAGGGCAATTCATGCAGACCTGGTCAACACAATGTCGACAGAGAGCTTCTTGATGGCTTACCAACGCTTTACTGCAATTAGAGGGCACCCAAGAAAGATTTGGTCCGACCCGGGGACAAACTTCATCGGCGCCAAACCTGTCCTAAGAGAGCTGTACCAGTTCCTGGATGCTCAGAATAGAACTTCAATAGAAGAGATGTCGGCTCAAAAAGGTACCAAATGGGAGTGGACAATTCACCCTGCTGACTCACCTCACCGCAATGGGGCTGCTGAAGCCGCTGTTCGCATTCTCAAGAAGGCACTGCAGAGCCTGGGCAACAACACTGGCCTTAGTTACAGCGAGCTTCAGACAACACTACAACTTGCTGCAAACCTTGCCAACGAATGCCCAATAGATGCCAGGGTGCAAAGCCATGAAGAAAGCGTGCAGTATGTGTCACCCAACACACTTCTCCTGGGCCGGGCCTCTCCAAGCGGTGAGATCAGAACATTTGACTTTGCGAACTACCCTTACAAGAGACTCAGAGAGATGCAGAACCAGGTCAACAAATTCTGGAGGTCTTGGAGCCAGCTTGCCGGCCCAAACTTATTTCTGAGAAGTAAATGGCACACTTCATATCGCAACGTTGCTGTCGGAGATATTGTCTGGTTGTGTGACCAAAATGCAGTGAGGGGCCAATTCAAGCTAGGACGGGTGGTGAGCGTTAATCCAGATGCTAAGGGCATTGTTCGAGACGTGAACGTCAGTGGTCCAAAGCTCCTGCCTTCCTGTCACAAAACCCACACTAAACCGGCCATCGGCCAAAGTCCTGAAAGAAGCTATGCAAACCACAGTCCTGCACAGAGATGTTCGACGCCTGGTTGTCTTGCTACCAGTTGAGGATCAAACTCGGAGCTGACCGGCAGTATGTAGGTGCTGATTTACGATCTTTCCATCGGTTCCCGTGGGAAGATTGAGTGGGAGGTGTGCTGACAAACTGCCTGGGAGCTCCTCAGTGGTGAAACTCCTCCTCCTTCAATCAGTGGTGAACCAGGTGGAACAAATCTTCCAGGCAATCTGGGCGTGCCAGCACCTGGCTCTACTGTTGTCTTTAGACCGCAGTGAAAGGAGTATTTATAACACCACAAGACCAAGGAAACTTCATCTTTGTGATCGAGGTGACTGTGCAAGTCCAAGCCCTCTACAAAACTGTGAAAGACAGCCGGTAAGCGCCATATTGGCCATGTTTGGTTAGACTGACTTAAGCAGTGCACTGCTAATGATACTCTGGAAAACACAGACTCTTAACTCTTAATTTTGATAGGACTTTTTGCAGTGGTATTTATAACTTCAAATGTTTGTGGGGTATAAAGGAAAAGTAAGAAGAGCCAAATTCATTGTTGATAGAACTTGTTTGAAATGGTTAAAAGTAATTTAAACTTTGTAGAAATCTTAGTAAACCAAGTTCTTAATTCAGTAACAAATGTATAGTCTAAAAAATCTTTGGCTAAAAGATGTAAGATTTGTCTGCTTAAAATTACTGATTAGAAAATAAATGTAATGTTTTACTACTAAAAATATTTTGAATGTATTTGGCTAAAATGCAAATTTAGATAAAAATATACTGATTCTGCTCTTTTGATTAAAAATGGTGGGTTTCTATTTTGGGAAACATTTGCTTAAAAGTGGAAACCTTGTATTTTATAAAGGCAGAAATGTGTTTATCTGAGGTGAATGTGGATAATTTTGTGTATTTAATTAGGCTGTCAACTCAAATAATAACTTATATTTGTCATCTCTTTTTTGAGGTTTTTCACCTGTTTACTGCCAACCAAAGAATGGTAAATAAAAGACAAACAACTGATTCCATGGCTGTTTATTGAGTGGAATCCAGTTAAAATCTTCATGTGGAGGGACTGTCCTTTTCAAGTGGGGAATTGCACAAGAAGGAGGTCAGATTTATACCTGAAATATGCACATTTTTCGAACAAAACATAGATTTATTGAATAACATGTTATAAGACTGTCATCTGATTAAGTTGTTTGTTGGTTAGTTTGGTTGGTTCTTGGTTAGTTAGGTTGGCTTTGTGCATGCTACCTGTGCTGTGAAAAATGTCTGTCCTTTTTTGTATTTGGTGGTGAGCTAACATAAATATACGTGCTGTTTTCGCTGTAAAACATTAAAAAAATCGGACATGTTGGCTGGATTCACAAGATGTGTACCTTTCATTTGCTGTATTGGACTTGTTAATGTGTGAAAGTTAAATATTTCTAAAAAATATATTTTGAATTTCGCGCCCTGCACTTGAAGTGGCTGTTGTCATATTGTGGCCGGCCTCGGGCTTGCAGCCAGAAGAAGTTAACCCACTGTTCCTAGGCCGTCATTGAAAATAATTTGTTCTCAACTGACTTGCCTAGTTAAATAAAGGTCAAAAAAATAATAATTGGCCTCTGGTTCCTAGACCATGATGTCATGGATTATCCCTTTAGCTGGGGTTCAAAAGTACATACAGAGAATTTGGAAAGTATTCAGATTCCTTCACCTTTTCCACATTTTGTTGTGTTACAGCCTTATTATAAAATGATGAGATTTTATTTTTTTATCCATCTACACACAATACCCCATAATGACAAAGCAAAACAGGTTTTTAAAAATTAGTATTCAGACCCTTTACTCTGTAATTTGTTGAAGCCGCTTTGGCACCGATTACAACCATGAGTCTTCTTGGGTATGAAGCTACAAGCTTGGCACACCTGTATTTGGGGAGTTTCTCCCATTCTTCTCTGCAGATCCTCTGAAGCTCTGTCAGGTTGGATGGGGAGCGTTTCTGCACAGTTATTTCCAAGTCTCTCCAGAGATGTTAGATCGGGTTCAAGTCTGGGTTCTGGCTGGGTCACTCAAGGACATTGAGACTTGCCCCAAAGCCACCCCCGCGTTGTCTTGGCTGTGTGCTAAAGTTGTTGTCCTGTTTGAAGGTGAACCTTCACCCCAGTCTGAGGTCCTGAGCGCTCTGGAGCAGGTTTTCATCAAGTATCTCTCTGTACTTTGCTCCATTCATCTTTTCCTCAATCCTGACTAGTCTCGCAGTCCCTGCAGTTCAAAAACATCCCCAAAGCATGATGATGATGCCACCACCATGCTTCACCATAGGAATGGTGCCAGGTTTCCTCCAGATGTGACGCTTGGCATTTAGGCCAAAATGTTCAATCTCGGTTTCATCAGACCAGAGAATCTTGTTTCTCATGGTCTGAGAGTCCTTTAGTTGCCTTTTGGCAAACTCTAAGCAGGCTTTCATGTGCCTTTTACTGAGGAGTGACTACCGTCTGGCTACTCTACCATACAAGCCTGATTGGTGGAGTCCTGCAGAGATGGGAGAACCTTCCAGAAGGCCAACTATCTCCACAGAGGAACTCTGGAGCTCTGTCAGAGTGAGCATCAGGTTCTTGGTCACCTCCCTGACTAAGGCCCTTCTCCCCTGTTTGCTCAGTTTGGCCTCATGGCTTGGTTTTTCCTCTGACATGCACTGTCATCTGTGGGACATTTTATATAGACAGGTGTGTGACTTTCCAAATCATGTCCAATCAATTGAATTTACCACAGGTGGACTCCAATCAAGTTGCAGAAAAATCTCAAGGATGATCACTGGAAACAGGATGAACCTGAGCTCAACATTTTTCCCCCGCTGTGTCATTATGGGGTATTATGTGTAGATTGAGGATTTCTTAAAATTTGATCTATTTTAGAATAAAACTGTAACGTAACAAAATGTGGAAAAGGGGAAGGGAATGCACTGAACTTTCCCAAAGCACTGTAGTAGGCCTTAACCATATCACATTAGCTTGTATGGCTAAATATCTTTCTGTTTGCCTAGCTAGGGTATGTTTGATCAGTTTCAGTGGGAGTCAATGGAGGTTTGAATACAAAGCTAGCTGCTTGTTTGTCTGTGCTCAGCGTGTAGCCTGTAAAGACTTTGTTTGGTTTGCATACTTGCATTTGTTTGTGTCAACAAATGGGTTGAGAGAGGGAGGGATGGAGAGAGGAGAGATGAAGGGAACAGATGGGGGTGGAGTTTCATTGGTCAGGGCTAGGCCTAAATCCCAGGAGTAGTAACCCAAATAGGGTTGGGGGGGTAAACCCTCTTAGAGGACCAGCCCTCCGGGAGATGGTCGGGGACGTGGGGGGGGGGGGTAGTCCAATGTCAACTGGGCACGGTAGGATTGTCTGTCTGGATCATGTGTTCCAAATTGCCTGTGTGTCATTGGAGCACTGTTATTATCTCTCTGTTTGGGACTGGGAGAGGATCATGTTGCCAGTTTCAGTGGGGGAGGGGAACGGATGGGGATTGGCTGAGAGGCTCTGCTGTTTATGCATAAACACATATACAGTATGTATCTATAAACAGCAGTACCTCTCAGAAACCTGGATGGGTGACGTTCCCGGGTTTTCCAGGATTATTCTGGAATTCCTGCTTGTTGCCTCCTGCTTCAGGGACTTTTCCAACCTGGGATTTCTGGAAAACCTGGACATTTTAGGAAAGTAACCAGAATTTTGCAACCCTAAACCTGGAGAACCTTTACAAAGAGCAATGAGTCATAATTGCATACTAGATAGTATTTAGAACATTTTTGTTAGTCATTGCTCTTTGTAAAAGTCCAGGTTTCTCTTCCATGCTACTAAAAAGCTATTTGCTTTACTACTTGTGTGTGATATGTAAACAGTAGCCTGCATGTCTAATGCCAACATCCTGTTTTGTCTCCTTAGAGGCCGTTGATGGACCAGCCTGGTGAAGAGGCGGGGTTAGAATGGGACAGAGCACCTCGGAACAAGAGGGCCAAGAACATGCAGATGCCCCTCTGGAAGTAAGAACACACACAATCCTGTGCTCTACCACTTACTCTGGCCCCATTGACCTCACCAACTACTTCAGTACCGCTCCCATAGAGAGAGTGTGTGAGGGGATACCTAGTCAGTTGCACAACTGTATTAATCAACCAAAATGTCTTCTGCAGTATGTACAGTATCCACCATCTGTCAGACCATGACCAACTTCTCATCAATAACTGCAGCTGAGTCCTTTTCTCTTTCGTCTCTTCTGATCAATAAGCACTGACCGCCCTTCTCCTCCAGCTCAGTCACTGATTGGCTGAGAGCCAGATTACTAAAAGCCCATTGGCCTTTCCCCATAGTTATACACTATCTGATTGGTCATGTGACCAGTGGTCAACTCAGCCATCCCCTTCTCTCTCACACACACACACTTTCTATTGCAGCAACACTGTATATAAGCTTATCTCTGAGCTAGGATCTCCACTCCTTCAATGAGTCATATAGGGCCTAGTCTTAATCAGCGAAGGGATTAGAACAGGGAAGGTCCTTTTGGCAGGACATCACTCAAGTTCTACGATATCCTTCTGGAGAAAAGAGTCCTATTGATTTAAAGTTAAAGTGACCTCAAAAGACAAGAGACTCTCACTGTAATTTCTCTGCTATGGTCCCCAACTGTGTGGTTGTGTATGGCATAGGAGTTAGACATCTCTCTTGGCTCTCTCTCTCACTCGTTCCTTCGCTGTCTCTTGTATGCTCTCTCAGGTTTCCTCATTCCCTTTTTATCTTTCTAATTTGCTCTGTTTCTTGTTCGCACGCACGCTACAGCCAGCTGATCACAGCCTAATCAGATTGCAGCATGTCTCAATGAGATCTGTGTTATTGTCTGGTGCAGCAGAGTAAAGAAGTAGCAGTCACTTTTCATATTATTGGTCTCAGAGCCAGGCTGACATGGGTGCAAGGCAACTTAACCAATATTGACAGAAGGCAATTAGGCTTACTGTATAATAATAATAATGATCATCATCAAAGGTATTGTTTGAGAGTTATGTTGTCCCATATATTTATATGGAGCTATTTGAGTTAAGCTGGGTAAAGAAGGGAAGGAGGAATGAACAAGTGGGTTGGGGTGCTGGCAAAAGAGGATGTTGATAAATAGTTAGGCCAAACTAAACACATTGGGTGACCGGATGTGTTTTAAAAGCCTCTCTGGAAATTGTCAGACCTGATTCAACCCAGATGAAACATTATTACTCCATCATTCCTCCTTCTCCTCTGCCATTCCTTTCCCTGGGCGTGGCAAATCCCAAAGCCTGAATTCCTTTACACGTCAGTTATTTAACTCGGTAACAGAACTTTCCCAGCTCTGGAAAAAGTTCCCTGTCTACATAGTATATAGGCTATTTTATACGGTTGTTCACTTCTCTTTTTTTGTCTACCAACAGGAAGGTTTTAATAACATCAAGGCGTTTGTGGAGGAAGAACTACAGACGAGCATGGTTCGTTCATATGTTGTGGTCTGGTGTGCAGTGTTTCATTCCATGAAGTCGTTCTAATTATGCTTTAATCAGCGGCTGCACACCTCTCTCTCCCTCTGTCCGTCTCTCTCTACATCTCTGTCCGTCTCTCTCTACATCTCTCTCCCTCTGTCCGTCTCTCTCTACATCTCTCTCCCTCTGTCCGTCTCTCTCTACATCTCTCTCCCTCTGTCCGTCTCTCTCTCCCTCTGTCCGTCTCTCTCTACATCTCTCTCTCTCTGTCCGTCTCTCTCTACATCTCTCTCCCTCTGTCCGTCTCTCTCTACATCTCTCTCCCTCTGTCCGTCTCTCTCTACATCTCTCTCCCTCTGTCCGTCTCTCTCTACATCTCTCTCCCTCTGTCCGTCTCTCTCTACATCTCTCTCCCCCTGTCCGTCTCTCTCTACATCTCTCTCCCCCTGTCCGTCTCTCTCTACATCTCTCTCCCCCTGTCCGTCTCTCTCTACATCTCTCTCCCCCTGTCCGTCTCTCTCTACATCTCTCTCCCCCTGTCCGTCTCTCTCTACATCTCTCTCCCCCTGTCCGTCTCTCTCTACATCTCTCTCCCCCTGTCCGTCTCTCTCTACATCTCTCTCCCCCTGTCCGTCTCTCTCTACATCTCTCTCCCCCTGTCCGTCTCTCTCTACATCTCTCTCCCCCTGTCCGTCTCTCTCTACATCTCTCTCCCCCTGTCCGTCTCTCTCTACATCTCTCTCCCCCTGTCCGTCTCTCTCTACATCTCTCTCCCCCTGTCCGTCTCTCTCTACATCTCTCTCCCCCTGTCCGTCTCTCTCTACATCTCTCTCCCCCTGTCCGTCTCTCTCTACATCTCTCTCCCCCTGTCCGTCTCTCTCTACATCTCTCTCCCCCTGTCCGTCTCTCTCTACATCTCTCTCCCCCTGTCCGTCTCTCTCTACATCTCTCTCCCCCTGTCCGTCTCTCTCTACATCTCTCTCCCCCTGTCCGTCTCTCTCTACATCTCTCTCCCCCTGTCCGTCTCTCTCTACATCTCTCTCCCCCTGTCCGTCTCTCTCTACATCTCTCTCCCCCTGTCCGTCTCTCTCTCCCTCTGTCCATGTCTCTCTCTCTCTCTCTCTCTCTCTAGATGATGGGGATGGTGATTGGTGCGGGCATCGCCATAATCCTCATCGCCATCCTCATCTTCTTCATGCTGCGGAGGATCCAGCTCAGAAGTACGTGTCACATTCTCTCTCCAATGTGTTTTCTCCGTTAATTATTAAATGAAATAAATGCTAGCTTCAGTTACTCTAGCGATTGCCCTTCACTTACACCTAAGAACTTTGTAGCGCTGTCCCCGACCCCCAAAAAATTTGGTTGACCGAAAGTCGTCGATTGTGTCTTTTTCCATATACACTATGTGGCCAAAAGTATGTGGACACCCCCTTCAAATTAGTATATTCAGCTATTTCAGCCACACCCGTTGCAGACAGGTGTATAAAATCGAGCACACAGCCATGTACTGTCCATAGACAAACATTGGTAGTAGATTGTCCTGTACTGAAGAGCTCCGTGACTTTCAATGTGGCACTATCATAGGATTCCACCTTTCCAACAAGTCAGTTCATCAAATTTGTACCCTGCTAGAGCTGCCTCGGTCAACTGTAAGTGCTGTTATTGTAAGGCGGAAACGTCTAGGAGCAACAACAGCTCAGCCGCAAAGTGGTAGGCCTCACAAGCTCACAGAACGGGACCGCCAAGTGTTGAAGAGCATAGCGAGTACAAATCGTCTGTCCTCGGTTGCAACATTCACTACCGAGTTCCAAACTGCCTCTGGAAGCAACGTCAGCACAAGAACTGTTCGTCGGGAGCTTCGTGAAATGTGTTTCATGGCTGAGAAACGGCAGAAAAGCCTAAGATCACCATGCGCAATGCCAAGCCTCGGCTGGAGTGGTGTAAAGCTCGCCGCCATTGGACTCTGGAGCAGTGGAAACGCATTCTCTGGAGTGATGAGTCACGCTCACCATCTGGCAGTCCGACTGACTAATTTGTTTGGCGGATGCCAGGTGTGGAAGAACTTGACTGGGCTGCACAGAGCCCTGACGTCAACCCCATCAAACACCTTTGGGATGAATTGGAACACCGACTGCGAGCCAGGCCTAATCGCCCAACATCAGTGCCCGACCTCACTAATTCTCTTCTGGCTGAATGGAAGCAAGACCCGGCAGCAATGTTCCAACATCTAGTGGAAAACCTTCCCAGAAGAGTGGAGGCTGTTATAGCAGCAAAGGTGGACCAACTCCATATTAATGCCCATGATTTTGGAATGAGATGTTCGACGAGCAGGTGTCCACATACTTTTAGTCATGTAGGGTGTGTGTCGTCTATACACTGGGTTTTAATAAAATCAACTATGTGTACTGAGCTTGTCTGATGCTTTAAGCACACTGTTTGATTTAAATAATTAAGACATATGACTCTTGAGGAAGCCAGGGGTCAAGATAGGCTAAATCTTTTCCTGACCCTCCCGCTCACCTTCGCAGATTCTGCCGTTAAGCTCCTGAAGTTGCCGTTGATAGGCAACACCAGGGGTCGGCAACCTTTTCCATTTGGAGTACCAATTTATCTTAACATTTCTACCGATCTGCGTGGCAGTTATGATTTTCATATGCACATTTTCGTGAAAGTTTCATTTAATTTATAATAATCTTTGTATCTCAAAGTCATTGTCATGTGGTTAATCTAAATTATATCGAAATCTAAATGAAAATGATACAAATCTAAAAGTAACTATTGCCATTGCCAATTATGTACAAATTGCCTTCATAAAGCCAGCAAATAAAAACATTGCACCCTGCAGGTAGAAAATATCCAGATTTTTAAAAAATATAAGTATCCTATCAATTACGTTGGCAATGCATGGCCTGTCTGCGATGAACTTGAAACATTGTATCAACTGTGTCCTGCAGAAGCTCCTGCTAGCAAACTTGTAACATTATATAAAATATTCTGGGCCCTCAATTTCCTGCTCCAGTGAGCTCGGGACAGACACAGCTGTAGGCTATTTGTGCAAGGGATAAGAAGTAATCCAGGTATTTTATGACATTTCCACTGGATCAGAGCATTAGATGTTTCCCTTTCATGCTGAGTGGTTATCGAAAGGGAGATCTGGAAATATTTTTCAAATGCATTGACAAACTATTGTCATTCTCAATGGATTCTAAAAACAGACTTTGTTAACGTTCTGTTTGAGGTGAAGAAAGCATTTCTTTGAGAAGCTCTACAGCTTATTAGTGGTGGTGAGTTAAGACAATCAGAAATACTATCAGACATCCCCAAAATGGCACATTTTATAGGCCACCATTAGCGCAGGGGCCATGTAGCCTAGGCCTACTTCTATATGCGTAGTCAGGTGCACTGCCTTACTCAACATTGACAGGAGTGTTCCAAACAAAAGACAATTAATAAATTGACAACTCGTAAATGGAATGAAATGAACCAAAGCTTTTTTTCTCACAAGTGTAGCATAGGCTGTGAGCACTGCAAACAACGTGTCCACTCTGACAATGAGAACGGTAAACGACTGTAGACCTAATAGTAATATTTTAACAGAAATTACCATAACCAAACAAACATTGTAGATTGGGAATTAACGGGAAATGTTGGTTACTACTGTAATGTGGAATTGATAGACACTTAAAATCAAAGGGCAAAGAATTCACACAATTCATTTATGAAACAATGAATGTATACGAAATGGCGGGAAAGAGCCCATTCTGGAGAGAGACATGCATTTTAGCCACACCCCCTTTCATCTTGGACCGTGGCATCCCCGCTGCCTCCTCAATGGATTAGTCCACTGAGACGGGCGCCAATCAGACTGGTGTCTCGTGCGCCATGGAATTTTTAAAATCCATTTGCAACTGCTCGACTAAAAAAATCTTGGTTGACCAAACAATCGTCCAGTCAACTAAATGTGGTCAGCCCAAGAACTTTATATATATTTTTAAAGTTCATTTCAGTTTTGCTAGTGAATAGATGGTTTTAGCTTGCTATACAATGCTATAATGTATCTTAAAATGTTCATACTGGTACTTTATCTTGCTCACATTGATTTACTGTTTGTGTTCGTGCTCTAGTATCTCCATATATGTATGTTTTAACTTCTCACAGACCTGCAAGCCCAGGAGGCCCCCAAGTATCGATTCCGCAAGAGGGACAAGGTCATGTTCTATGGGCGAAAGATCATGCGCAAGGTTAGTGGCTGTGGTGGGATGCGTTTTGGGGATTCTAGCAAAGTAAAATGGTACCCTTTTGTTCGACACTGCGTCTTTTTTGCCATAGTTGCCCTTTGACCTCTTGCTCTCACAGGTGTCCCAGTCCACCTCTTCCCTGGTGGGCACAGCCTCCTCCTCGCGCCCACGACTCAAAAAGAAGCAGAAAATGCTCAACATTGCCAAAAAGTGTGTGAACACGGTTTACCCGTCTACTCTACTGATATCCATGATGCTAACAAACTTAGTGACTACAGAGTAGAGAACAATAGTCTGTTATACATTTGTCCTCCCGCTTTCTCATCCTTCTCTCCATCCCTCCCCCTCTCCTCCCTCCAGGATTCTGCGTTTTAAGAAGGAGGTGCCCACCCTGGTAGCTAAGGAGCCTCCTCCCTCAGTGCTGGAGGCCGACCTTACAGAGTTTGACGTGGCCAACTCCCACCTGCCCTCCGAGGTGCTCTACATGCTCAAGAACGTCCGGTATGTAGGGACTTCTCCGAGTTTGTGTGTGTGTAGAGTGTACTCTGTGTGTTAAGATGTTGTGGAGTCCTTATCTATATGGAGGAGACGTGTGTGTTTGAAAGTATCAAAACCGCCATGTATCATGGGTAAATTGACTGACTGATCTACAAATAATATTGAGTAGTTATTTATGATGCAAGGTGATATGTACGTCAGCAAATGTGTGTCTGTAGTAATCTCTCCATCTCTATCCCCCCCCCCCCCCCCCCTGTAGTGTGCTGGGCCACTTTGAGAAACCTCTGTTCCTGGAGCTGTGTAAACACATGGTGTTCCTGCAGTTCCAACAGGGAGAGTACGTCTTCAGACCGGGCCAGCCTGACAGCAGCATCTACGTGGTGCAGGACGGAAAACTAGAACTGTGCCTTACTGGAATGGTGAGAGAGAGTGTGTGTGTCTCTGTGTGTGTCTGTGTGTGTGTATGGGTGGGCAGACATTTAAGGCCAGACATTTACATTTTCTTGTTTAGTTTTTTTTACTTCTGTGCAAATGAGCCTCCATCCATGCTAACGAGTAAATAGGAACTTATAAGGGGCTTTACAGTTCTCTAACAATTAACTCTCTAGTAGGACATTAAATAATGATTAGCACCTATTAGTTTTTGACTCAGATTATCCCAATATGGAGGAAAAGGCTAAAATGGAATGATCTCGGAGTTTAGAAAGTTATGACCACGATAAACTTGCATTTGGGCAAAGATTGGAATGACTTAACATGAACAGAATGTTTTCTCTTTAACTGTCAATTGTACTGTTTGCCTGTGTTTTTCTGTGCTTTTTTTTAACACAAGAATATATGTGCCTTTTGTCTATGTTAATTTGTTATGACATACTCTGTTTTACCCTTGTGTGTTTTTAGGACGGAAAGGACGGTGTGGTGAAGGAGGTGTACCCCGGAGACAGTGTCCACAGCCTCCTCAGCATCCTGGACGTCATCACCGTAAGACACGCCCACTTCCTGTCCCGCATTCCACACTCCCTAAATCACCATACACGTGTCGTTTCTTGTTTGAGTCACCCCTTTGTCTTTGTCTTTTACGTTTCAGTCAGAACTTTGAAATTAGTCAAGGACCAAGTCAGGGCAATCTAGAGTTGAATCATAGCCTCAGCTTTGGAGGCTAAGTTGAATCATATCAGAATCATGACGATTTCGCAATTTAATGTTATTGTGTGGCTTAAGTCAGCTTTTACTTTTGGTGGGATTTTTTTACTTCCAATATGTATACAATGTGCTATTAAACACATGACCCTTTAGAGTCAAGAGGAGTTGGTAGCTAGCATGTAACCCCTATATTTAGTCCTGGGGAAAACTCACTGACACAAACATCCATGAGCCCTTGCTTTACGGCTGAGAAAAGGAAATGGAAAATGTCTCTAAATCAGTGGTTTCTGCTGGTGGGTTCTGCTAGTTCCCTCTTCTTGGCTTGAGACTATAAACATTTTGTTAAGTAGTTCAGTTCTTTGTTAGTGCGTGGGTCACAGGGACATTTTAAAAAGGCTTCACCCAAGTCACTGCAGCAAAACGGCTGCTTTCAGTTTTCATTGACTGCTATATGGCCTCCCGAGTGGCGCAGCGGTCTAAGGCATTGCATCGCAGTGCTCGAGGTGTCACTACAGACCCGGGTTCGATCCCGGGTTGTATCACAACCAGCCGTGATCGGGAGTCCCATAGGGCGGTGCACAATTTGGCCCAGCATCGTCCGGGTTAGGGGTGAGTTTGGCCCGAGTAGGCCGTCATTGTAAAATAAGAATTTGTTCTTAACTGACTTGCCTAGTTAAATAAATAGGGCAGTGCTGAAAGAGCCTTGTCATTGTGTTTGTTTCAGGTACACCTAGCTAGCATGTGAAACCACTCCCAACACAAACTTCCCCTCCCTTTACTGCTGAAAATAGGAACTTGTAAAATGTCTCAAGTCTCCAAAATGTCTGTAAAGTCACTAATATTGAGTTAGTACAGTATATTCTAAGAGTGTGTGTGTGTGTGAGTGTGAGTGAACCTTATCACTGTGCGTGTGTTTCAGGGACACCAGAAGCCGTACAGGACAGTGTCGGCGCGGGCGGCTGAGGTGTCCACCGTACTGCGTCTACCTGTCGAGGCCTTCCTCTCCATCTTCGAGAAGTACCCTGAGAGCCTGGTGCGGGTTGTCCAGGTAAACTGTAGTGTGTGTGTTTGTCACTAGGTGTGGATGTGCGTTTTCTCTTGATGTTTACGGGACCTTTTCCTCCCTCTGTCTTCTAATGCAGATCATCATGGTTCGTCTCCAAAGAGTAACCGTTCTGGCGCTGCACAACTACCTAGGGCTCACCAACGAGCTCTTTAGCCACGTGAGTCAAGCTCCCCTTACACACACACACACACACACACACACATAGCGCCATGGTTCATAATACCACCCAGATCCTCAAACAACACACACCCACACATGGACATTCTGTTTGTTACTTCATCTACCAGGAATGCTACTTCATTAGCTGAAGCTACATCAGACATGCTGTTTTCATTACGATTGAGTCATTCAACGCTAACGCTACCGCTAATCACTTTTCAATGCTGACCTGGTAATTATAACGATGCTAATTCCACGCTAGCCTGCCTTCATTGACCCTAACCTCTTCTCTCTCTCTCTCCCCCCCATGCCCCTGTCCTCCCCTCCCTATAGGAGATGCAGCTCCTGCGCCTGCTGCCCCTGTCCCCCCACCCCGTGCCCCGCACCAGCCCCCAGCGCCACGGCAAGCGTTTCGGTAGCCTGACCGTGCCCGTGGAGGACCGCGAGGCCGCCGTGAAGGACGCACCAGATCCTGGGAAGGATGGAGCCACAGTCCCACCAACCCTCAGCAGGACCATCTCCATGCCTGTAGACATCGCCGGTGAGTAACTCTTTCTGTCGGTCTCTCGATCCCTCTCTCTGTCCTCTTCCGTTCTTTTCTCTCTGTCCATATGGTAACATCGACATTCTTAGTATGTAACTTTAGCTCTGTGGCTTCAGTCCAGTTTTTACTGCATGTTAGGGACCTAACTTGACATTTGACCTTAGTGCACTTTATGTTCCTAGTATGTAACTTAGCTCTGTTGCTTCTCAGACTGTTGACTGTGGCATTTACACGTGTTTGTGTCAACATGATTTCTGTTGTGTGTGTGTGTGTGTGTGTGGTGTCTACACACAGGCATGCAGAAGAATCTGCGGTCGGATTTCGACATGGCCTACGAGAGAGGACGGATCTCAGTTTCCGCTGAGGACGGCAACACGCCACCCACCTATACACGGGTCAGTATACACGCATGCATGCGCTCACACACAAGGTTGGATATTATGTGTATAGAACATGTATTTACATTTGAAATAAAATCAAAACAGACATTTTGAGTAATTCAACAGTCATCCTAGTGCACTAAAATACACATTTGCACTTCAAAGTAGACCACTAACTCTTGTCTTTGTACGTCACAGATCTGCACTTCAAAGTAGACCAGGCACAGGGTACAGTAATTGACATTCATGTCCCTCCATGTTTTCTGTTCCTATCCCAGGACCAGCGGGAGAGGAGGGTGACCGTAGACGAGGTGCCGTCGGGGGTGTACCTGTACCCTGAGGAGGAGGGGGGTCCGGACAACCAGTTCTCACCAGGACCAGGACCCGTCCCCGGTCGCCCCAGCCCTGCCCTGTTCGAGGAGGCCCTGAAGGAGCTCCTCAAACTCATGAGGATAGAGGTAAGTACTAACTACTACTTAGTAACCTTAGCAACCATCGACTGACCATGTACTATCTATGCAACCATGACTCTAGTAACTATGTAATCATGTGGTATTTATCTGATTATTGTGTTAAACTGTCACCAAGTTACTTTGTGTTTTGGGCTAATGTACCATGTCTAGACGAGACATTTTGAAACGCAAAGCCCAAAAGTGTTTTTATTGGACAAGTTCAAGTAGTACCTCCTCATTTCAAAACATGTCTCCTTACATCACCCAGCACTTTCTCCCTCTGACTCTTTATCTAAGCTTATTACAGTTCCATTTCACAATCTACTGTTATGGTTGGCACCGAGCATCTGAAATGTACGATATCGAAAGTTCTGTCTCCTTCCGTAACCCTCTTGATTTGCAGCCCAGGAGAGCAAAAAGGGAATCCAGATGTTGTTTCACCACCAAGAGCGTTTCCTCATTCCCTCCCTCAAACACTGTCTCACTCTTTCTTTCTCTTGTTCTGTTCTTTTTCCTTCTTCTGCCAGGACCCCGCTCTGCTGAATGGGAGAGTGACTCTGCACCATGCCAAGGCAGGAACCGTGCTGGCTAGACAAGGAGACCAGGTACTTTACTGAGGCTTGGAGAGAGGGAAGATGTCTTCCCTCTGTCCTCTCCTCTGTTTTAATGCAGGTTGACATTTATTGTCATGAATCTTGCCATGGAGGCAGGACTGAGCTATTTCCGCTAGATGGGCCAGCTGCAAAGTCAAAATTGTTCTTCACGACAATACATACCAACTGTTTAATCACCCAATTCTATGAGGGAGAAGTCTCCAAAACATAGGAATCTGCAATATCAAAAACCGATCATCCCTTAATGTTTTCATTGACATCTTTCCCCTTCCAAATCCCTCTTTCCCATGCACTTTATTCTCCCCTCCCCAGCTCCTTCCCCCCTCCTCTACTCTCCTCCCCTCCCCTCTCTTCAACCCCTCGAAACACACCAAAACAAAACAAAACATGAGATGTGAAATCTGAACGCCCTCTTTCTTCTCCTCTCAGGATGTGAGTCTCCACTTCGTCCTGTCCGGCTGTCTCCACGTGTACCAGCGGATGATCGACAAGCAAGATGCGGTGTGTCTGTTTGTCACCCAGCCGGGTGAGATGGTGGGCCAGCTGGCCGTGTTGACTGGAGAACCCCTCATCTTCACCATCAAGGCCAACAGAGACTGCACCTTCCTCAAGATCTCCAAGTCTGACTTCTACGAGTGGGTGTCTAGTAGAGACCAGACTAGAGAGAGACTAAAGCAGGGGGGTAGGCAAGCCTGGTCCTGGAGCGCCGCAGGCACTTCCTGTCTTTGATTTAACTGACCTGGAAGACCAGCTGTGTTGAATTTAGGCAATCACTGAACTGCTCAATTAGCTCAGTTGGTCAGGTGTGGTGCCTAGTTGGAGCAACATCCTGCTGTACCCGTGGCACTCCAGGAACAGGGTAATCCCTGAGCTAAACCCTTCTGTGTGAAAGGGGTATCGTTCAGTCTGGGCATTAAGCTGGAACATTTTAGTTTAAGCCAAACTAGGGTTTAGAATTAGAGGTATGCAGTTTGTTGAATGATTACATGAAATATACCAGTAGTATCTGACTGAATATTAAACCATCTGTTACAAGTAGGTTGGCTTCAGTTCCAAACATGTATTTCTCATTCTATGTCACAACTGTCTTACTGCTGATAAGATGCTGGTTATTACTATCTATCTGGTCGTGGTAGAAAGGACGGAAGTGGCTCGCACTTCCCCCTAACCCTAGTTTTTTTTAAATCAGTTGCTGTGATATTTAAGCGTAGTGACTGCCTCCCCTAAGATACTGCCTGTGTGTTTTTCCTGATCTTTTGTGCTCTGTGCTGCCCCCTGTCTTTAGGATCATGAGAGAACAGCCCAGTGTGGTTCTGAGTGCAGCCCACACCGTAGCCATCCGCATGTCCCCCTTCGTCAGACAGATGGACTTCGCCATAGACTGGATGGCTGTGGAGGCCGGCAGAGCCCTCTATAGGTATCTGGACAAATCTTCTCTTATGACGGTATTTTTAATTTGACCAGAAAATCTGTATTAGTGAGTTTGTTCTTATTTACAAGCAGGCAAACTTTTTCTGGCTGACAATATATTTTTCTTTGACACGTTCAAATGTACACTGTCTTGAAACCAAACTACTCTTTTTTTGGGGGGGGGGGGGGGATCTGATAACTGAACTGACTGTTCTCCACCTCCTCTCGTCCTATCTCCAGGCAGGATGACCAGTCGGACTGCACCTACATAGTTCTGAACGGACGTCTACGTTCTGTTATACGTAAAGCTAACGGGAAGAAGGAGCTGGTAGGAGAGTACGGTCGAGGAGACCTCATAGGAGTGGTGAGACTTTGACCTATTTCTACAGCTGTCATCGTTCTGGTCGTTCTGTAAAGGCAGAATATGTTGTTGCTATATTAGTTTATAAAGCTAATATTCAGAATAAAGTAAACCTAATTGATTGATATTAGACCTGTGTGTGTGTATAGTGTATGTTTGGGTTGTATTAGATCATTGGGGACACTATACCTTTTTAAAATCCCATGATTTTGGAGCTCTTACTATCATCTCCTCCTGTTTTCCCCAGGTTGAGGCTCTGACCCGACAGCCCAGAGCCACTACGGTCCACGCGGTCAGAGACACAGAGCTGGTCAAGCTACCAGAGGGAACGCTCAACAACATCAAGAGGAGGTACCCACAGGTGGTCACCAGGCTGATCCACCTGCTGGGACAGAAAATCCTGGGGAACCTGCAACAGGCCCGCGGACCATTCTCAGGTGTGTGTGCGCGTGTGTGTGTGTGTGTGTGTGTGTGAGACACACACACACAAGTACACAGGCATGTACTGTATGCATACACACACTTGCCCTCTTTGTCCTCTAGATAAAGCCATGTACTTCTCTCTCCTTTTCTACCCCCCCCCCCCTCCAGGTTCTGCCCTCGGCCGGTCCAGCGTAGCGTCCAGCCCTGACGTCACCAACCCGGCCAGTAACCTGTCCACTGTGGCCGTACTGCCCATCTGTGACGAGGTGCCAATCAACGCCTTCAACCTGGAGCTCAGCCACGCCCTCAGCGCCATAGGTGCACACCTCTAGAGACTAGCATAGCAACTGTCAATCAAACCTGACTATGACTTGAACGTCTTGTAATCACTATTGACTCATATGAAACATCTGCCTAATGTGACTAGATTCTGTGGACAATAAAGTTGTTCTGTTCTTAACTAAATTGTCACATTGAGTGACCATGATATCCAATTTTATATACATCAATTGTTCTCTCTGAAATATTAAACATATTTCTATTTGTCCTTGATGTGTAGGACCTACCCTGCTGCTGACCAGTGACATCATCAGAGAGCGACTGGGGGCCTCCGCTCTGGATAAGTCCGTTTTTATCCTCTCTTCTTCCTCTCTCCCTCTGCAGTATCCATACCAGTTGGTTGTTCTTAACTCTCGTTCTCCCCTCGTAACAGTATCCATGAGTACCGTCTGTCTGGCTGGCTGGCCCAGCAGGAGGACATCAACAGGATAGTCCTGTACCAGACAGACAGCAGTATGACCCCCTGGACCCAGCGCTGCATCAGACAGGCTGACTGCATCCTCATTGTGGGCCTGGGGGAACAGGAACCTGCACTGGGACAGGTAGGAAGGACGGGGGAAGGGGTGAAGAGCTGGAGGTTGATTTGGGTGGGGCTCAATTGGAGGATGGGTTGCTAGTGTTTGGAGGATTGGTTGACTTTTGAAGCTACTTTACTTACAAGCTGCCTAGTTACATTTATTTGTTCAATTTAAAACTTTAGTTGTGAAATTATACATTAACCTCATATTTAAGCTTATTTGTAGAGATTATTTTTAAAAAGCAGTCTAGTTTTGACTGCATCTCATCCTCAGTACTGTATCTAACCATGCCTCTCTCTCTCTCTCTCTCACTCTCCTCTAGTTAGAGCAGATGTTGGAGAACACTGCGGTGAGGGCCCTAAAACAGCTGGTGCTGCTCCATAAAGAGGACGGGTCGGGGCCCTCCAGGACCGTAGAGTGGCTCAACATGAGGAGCTGGTGCTCTGGACACCTCCACCTCCGCTGCCCCCGCCGGGTCTTCTCACGACGCAGCCCCTCAAAACTGGTGCGACTCCCTGGGGAGATACCATGACTTCTTTGTTTCTTTTTTTAACTTTCTCTCTTCCTAACTTTTTCGTTTGTTTTGTCTTTTCTTTCTTTCATTCGTTTATTCATTCATTACACACCGACCTTTGCCCACATCTGATTGTGTTCCTCCATTAAATGGAGGATGAGGACAGTTGTAAAGAGAGCTCTGACGATGTGGTAAGAGAGGAGGCTAGTCTGTTTTATATATACTTTAATAGCCTGTTGAGCATGTCCTCTTCATCCAATCAAAACATGTTTTAGTTTTATCTTGCACGGCGTGACGGCTCAAAATGAAGCACTTTGCTGTTCTACGAGTAACATGAGTTTTGGTTTTCATGAGAAATAACATAGTGCTTTAGCTACAAAGGCTTTGGGAAACCCAGCCCATGTCGTTTTGGGGAAATGATCCATTGACAAGCTTACCAACCAATTAGAGCGCTTCGGTGGATAGCAACTGTCGCTAACCAGGCCCAAGTCTGAATGGTTGAACAAGCTCTCGTTTCAAGCGCATGGAAGCCTATAAATTGCTCTGATTATCATCTGAATTTGACTTTGTGTGTGTGTGTTTGTGCAGAGGGAGGTGTATGAGAAGGTGTTTGAGAAGACAGCGGACAGACACAGTGATTTCTCTCGGCTGGCCCGGGTACTGACTGGGAACAGCATCGCTGTGGTGCTAGGAGGAGGAGGAGCCAGGTCAGTGGACTTGTTTTTATAGGAACATCTCTCTTTAGTGCCAGACTCTCTTTAGTGCCAGACTCTCTTTAGTGCCAGACTCTCTTTAGTGCCAGACTCTCTTTAGTGCCAGACTCTCTTTAGTGCCAGACTCTCTTTAGTGCCAGACTCTCTTTAGTGCCAGACTCTCTTTAGTGCCAGACTCTCTTTAGTGCCAGACTCTCTTTAGTGCCAGACTCTCTTTAGTGCCAGACTCTCTTTAGTGCCAGACTCTCTTTAGTGCCAGACTCTCTTTAGTGCCAGACTCTCTTTAGTGCCAGACTCTCTTTAGTGCCAGACTCTCTTTAGTGCCAGACTCTCTTTAGTGCCAGACTCTCTTTAGTGCCAGACTCTCTTTAGTGCCAGACTCTCTTTAGTGCCAGACTCTCTTTAGTGCCAGACTCTCTTTAGTGCCAGTGCCAGACTCTCTTTAGTGCTAGACTCTCTTTAGTGCTAGACTCTCTTTAGTGCTAGACTCTCTTTAGTGCCAGACTCTCTTTAGTGCCAGACTCTCTTTAGTGCCAGACTCTCTTTAGTGCCAGACTCTCTTTAGTGCCAGACTCTCTTTTGTAGATGATCAAGTAGTACATTCTTTACTCCACACTATCTACATCATCAAATGCATGTTTTCAATTACAGTCATGGGACCACAGCTCTTTGCGTGAGAAGTCCTGTCTAATGTTATTTTATAATCAAGATTTCTTGTAACCTTAATGTCCTTCAGTGTATCTGTAGTATCGAATTAGTCTTGTTCTTTCAGATCTTTTCAAATTAATGAAAGGAGTGGAAGAAATGCAGGCAAAGTTAGTCTCTCTAGTCCTCAAACAGACAGTGAATTTCCTCCTCTCTGATTGGTTGTTGTCTCTGTCACTCTCGCAGAGGCTGCTCCCACGTGGGAGTGATCAAGGCCATGGAGGAGGCAGGGATTCCCATCGACATCGTGGGCGGGACGTCCATCGGGTCGTTCATCGGGGCGCTGTACGCCGAGGAGAGGAGTGCGGTGCGCACCAAGCAGAGAGCCCGCGAGTGGTCCAAGGTCTGATCCTCCCACCGCTATACCATCTTACACTTCTCTTGTTCCTGTATCTGACCATTTGACACATTCCTTTGTCAGGTGACATGTAGCGTATTAGAGGGGATCAGTTTGAGCATGGCGAGACACAGAATCACTCGTCTTGATCACATAATGAGTGGTCATGTGGGACGCAAGGTGATTTGTGGATCAGTGATTCTGTGCGGTCCGACTGATCTCAGACACGCTCAATATTAACCTTTTGTCTCTCCCTCCTTCCCTCCCTCCCTACAGGCGATGAACTCCGTATTCAAAACCATCCTTGACCTGACCTATCCCATCACCTCAATGTTCACCGGCGCTGCCTTCAACACCAGCATCTCCAAAGTGTTCCAGGAAAAGCAGGCTGAGGTGAGAGGTCACACTGTCTGTCAGTGCTACTAGAGATGTCTGTCTGTCTGAAGGAAACTGGGCCACGTTCAGTAGGCAAACCTTGTGAACAGTTGCAGATAGAAATGTCTTGAGTACACTGCCGTTGATACCTGCTCCACATTTTAGAGAGGCATATTTGTTCTACGTGATATATATCCTTCTGAACGTTCCTTATTCCAATTCATATCTAATGTATGATCTATGTAACCATCAGGACCTGTGGTTGCCCTACTTCAACGTGACTACTGACATCACGGCGTCCGCCATGCGTGTGCACCAAGACGGTGAGTGACAGGCAGCTAACCGCTGGCCCCTCCCCCTCTGCTCTATCGCTGTTTATAAATGGACGACTAGATTTTGAAGTTGTCTTGAACGCACTAAAGAAGTAATTGTCCTAGTTCTGGATATAGCTGTTAGGATAACTCTCATGCAGTCAGACAAACACACACACACAAGTTAGATAGGTATTTTATTTAGATATATACTCCATATGTAACCCTATTTAACTCAATCCACTCACGCTGGTAGGGCCCAATATGACCGAGAACTACCGTGGGATCAACATGATCATTCATTCCTAATGTCATTCGGCGTTTGACGATAACAGCTGGCTAATTTGGAGTATGGGTTATGAGATTAAAATCCTAGCCCTTAATTGTACATTTAATATTACGTATACATTTGAGTCATTTAGCAGACACTCTCATCCAGAGCGAGTTACAGTTAGTGCCTTCATCTCAAGATCGCTCGGTGTTGTTATAATTAGGAGTTTTAGATAAATTGGTTAGATTCTGCATGCCTTTCAGCTGTATAATACTAATAGGGGAGTCATACAATTGGTACACTGAAAATCCTCTTTTCCCTGCTTGTTTATGTTCATCCATTGACTGACACTTAATATATGGATTGTTTATGTATGGGATGACTGACTGAGTGAGAAATGCACTACCACTAACTGGAGCTAGAATAGTCCTAGAGGCTGGGAGTATGACCCCTGCTGACCTCTTGGGGTCAAAGGCCACAACCTTTGGCTTGTGGAAGGAAGCCTACCCCCAAATCCAGTCTTAGTACATGTTGCATGCATTTGTTATCACCGGTAATGTCCACTAGTTTGTAAGAGTAAAGGCATTTATAAAAAGTAATGTATATTATTACACGTTATTTATGTATTGATTTCTGGCCACATAGGCAAATTAAGCAAATGAATCCTCCTGGATTTGGGGTGTCAAGGTTGTGGGGTCCTCCAGTTATATCTACAATGCTTGTCTGCACTTGGCATGTTTACTAACAAAGCAAAGCTTTACGATGCTATCTCTATTTATCTATGTCCTTCCTCCTCCCTAGTGTGATGTCACTTCCTGTTGACGCAGCCTAGTACACTCCCACTACTCATCTCTATTGCTCTCTTTCTCAGGTTATTCCTCCTACCTTTCTGACATCTGTTTTTATGTTTAAAACATGTCTTTAAAACAACACCAAACAAACCATGCCACAGTGACTTCCCTAATGTTCATTTGCTTATATGGGGACACTTTCACCATCTGCTGTATAGGCTTACTATTAGCCTGGTCCCAGATCTGTTTTGCCATCTTGCCAACTCCTATGGTCAGTGTTGGGTAGATGGCACAAACAGATCTGGGACCAGGCTAGTGTACTATAGGCATAGTGTAGTGTGCTAGTCGCTGATCCTTCCACCCCTGTCCGTGTCAACAAGTAGGATCCAGAACACTCTTCCCTTGCTTTACCCCTCTGCACCCTAACGCCTCTCCCTCCCTCGCTTCCAGTAGTTTCTCCCAATGTGCTTTTCTTTCATACGGCTACATTTCCATTACTGGAGCCTTATACACAGAAATAGTGTGTTGCCCCTAGATGCTGATCTTGGGTCAGTTATAGATTTTCCAATAATGGTTAAGTTTAGTACTTTGGGGAGGGGAAGCTGATCCTAGATCTGTACCTAGAGAACTTCACCCGTAGCCTACACCACACATGGCCAGAGCGCAATGTCTACAGCTCTGAGTAAGTGGGCAGTTAACACCAACCTCAGGGTTTTTCAGCAGGAAGTTGCACCGTTGGCGCGTTTGTAACGCAAGGACTTTACGAGTTGGTGGTGGCACTATTTGGTTTATGCAACACCCCATGTTCCCATAAGCCAACCAATGAATGTTAGTCTCTTCGACATGGTGTGAATTCAGCATCATTTAGTCTTTATTTTTTTATGTTACGCTAGACCTGTAGCTTAATTTCAAGTTGGCGGCTCTTAGAGTATGGTCATAGCCATCAAGTTTATAGATCCTGCGTCGTGTGCGCTAGCTAACTCTCCCTGGCTTGAAGATGGGTCTTTCTCCATCTTCCTTTTTGATCTTTTTCTAACTCTTACTTCTCTCTTTCACTGGTCTCCTCCCTCTCTTACTCTCTCCCTCGATCCCTTTCTCCGAGAATGTTGGTGCATTTTGTAGTAATCTTGTTTGTTGTCGGCTGCTATCTATCTAACCAAGCTAATAATAATTCTTACACTCTAAACAAAACACCGAACAGGACGACTGTGGCTGTTGATAAGTGGCTGATAGCCTGGGAAAGAGTAGAAATACACCGTGTACAAAACATTAGGAACACCTCCCTAATGTGGCGTTGCACCCCTTTTTGCCTTTAGAACAGCCTCAATCCGTCGGTCATGGAGTCTACAAGGTGTTAAAAGCGTTTCACAGGGACGCTGGCCCATGTTGACTCCAATGCTTCCCACAGTTGTGTCAAGTTGGCTGAATGTCTTTTTGAGTGGTGAACAATTCTTGATACACACGGGGAAACTGTCGAGCGTGAAACCCAGCAGCGTTGCAGTTCTTGACACAAACCGCTGTGCCTGGCACCTACTACCATACCCCGTTCAAAGGCACTTACATTGTTGTTGTCTTGCCCATTCACACTCTCAATGGCACACATACACAATCCATGTCTCAAGGCTTGAAATTCCTTCTTTAACCCGTCTCCTCCCCTTCATCTACACTGATTTTGAAGTGGATTTAACAAGTGACATCAATAAGGGATCATAGCTGTCACCTGGTCAGTCTATGTCATGGAAAGAGCAGGTTTTCTTAATGTCTTGTGCACTCAATATATGTAGGTCTCCATTTTCCAATGAGGTTTCTGAACTAATCCATGGTTCCTTTGAGGGGTTTAGGAGAGTAAATGGATAACACCATTTAGCTATTAGTTTGAAATTCACTGTAATATTAATGCTGTGACGCTATTTAGTTATTTTCTATCTGTATTTAAAAAATGAACTACAGTCCTGTCTGTGCAATCTGTTAGTTCTAGAACTGGCCTCTTTTTCTTTCTTTTTTTTAGTTCTAGAAACGTTGCTTTATGTTACCTGGCCATGTTCACTGAGGGTTTTATATTGTATACGTCAGATACAATTTCAGGTCGTTTACGTTTTTAGATTGTATACGTCGAGAGCTCTGGACATGTTTTGCCCCTTTTGTCTCCTGCTCTTTTCTGTCTCTCTCTCTCGGTATATATATCTGGCTATCTTTAGCTCTGTCTTGCTCCTAGGTTTTACAAAATCACAGAAACTTTCCAAAGGTCTCAGGTTTTTCAGAAATCCCGGTTGGAGGATTCCCAGAATCAACTGGAAATTCTTCAACTGGAATTTCCCCAACAAATACGGGAACTTTGGGAACGTTTCTGACAATTTGGAACCTTACTCTCTCCTTTGTTTCACTCCTTGTCTTTCTTTCTGTCTCTCTGGCTCTGCCTCTCTCTCTGTCCATGTTTGATGTCCCCTCTCCATCTTCCATTCTGACAGGCTCGCTGTGGCGCTATGTTAGAGCGAGTGCCTCCTACACCCCCTATTTACCTCCCCTCTGCGACCCCAAGGATGGCCACCTGCTTGTGGATGGTTGCTATGTTAACAATGTCCCAGGTCAGAGTTCAAACCCCGACCCTGTCTCACCCCTCAACCCCAAAAGGAGTTGTAGAAGTTGCTCCTGACCACTGATACAGGGTCATATTATTTTTTCTCACCTGATGGTTAATGTTAGGATTGGGGTTATGTCATCTGATCCCAGATCTGGGGTTAGGGGCAACTTCTACCTTAAGCTCCTTGAAACGACCGACAATCAACCACTCCCTCCCCCTCCCTCTTTCCCACGTTCCGTCTCACCTTAACCCCACCTGACCAGTCGGACATTGGGAACCCATGGTTTGGAAGGAAAGTTAGGCTAATACAGTGTATATTTCGGTATGTGAGTGGAGGGGATGCAATGTTTCTCTCCCCTACACCCAGAACCACCCATTCTTAACACCAATACTTCTCTATTCAATTTGGCTTCAATAGTTCACACTCATACACAAGTCAGTTCTGAATTGGCTTTGTCCCGCCCCCCCAGTGTCAGTAAGCCCCTCCCCGTGCCTCTGGATTGACAGTGAGGCTTTGCTCATGCAGGTACATATCCATGGGTCAGACAGAGAGGTGCATGATGGTCCTGCTTTTGGTGCCCCGCCCCCTCCCTGTTTTTGGTTCTCCATGCTCCTCCACTTCATCTCCCAAATTCTCCTGCACTTGGCTGGTATACTACACACCAAGTGTACACTTACTCGTCTGCTTTTTCCTGAGCATGGCACACAGGCTTTTCCTTAAGGCCTTTCCACGCAGCTTGCTGCTTGTCGTTTCCCATGTTCTAAAGCTTGGGTCTCAGTCACTCGTTTGTCAGTGTGGGTCCATAGGTTATAGCTTTTTGCGTATCGACCTAGCTATAGGAACACAACATGTAGCGTTCTCTTCAGGGTTTGAAGCTGATCCTATGGTGTCGGGAAATAAAGGTTTTGTGTTGAGGTCAGAGAAGATCACCATATAGGCTATTTCATGTTTGTTTTTTAATTGTGGTCTGTAGTCGTTTTTTCTCTGTCCATTTGTCTGTCTGTTTGTCCATCGCTTGATCCCATGTCGTCATACCGAGCAGTGCTTATGAATGGCTTCTGTCAACCATTTGCACCCCCCCCCAGCAGCTACACCTCCCCCTGTCCATGCATGTGTCTGTGTACTGTACGCATCTATATATTTACTCTTTACATATATATTGATGACAGTGTTGCTGATGCTACCTGTTTCCCTTTAGCTTTTTCTAGCGAGATGCCAAAAGTGTTCTGGATCCTACCAATGCCCATAGATGAACATACAGTTCCATCACTCTTGTCAGTGAAAGACTTGATTGAAGCCTCAAATTAAAAGTGGGGTGAAAATGGTGTTAGTACTTCTAAGTCCAGAGCAGTTCAATGATTCCACACTGAAATTCTTCAGTCCCGTATGCCCCCTTCAAACTCCACCCACACACACAGCAGCATCCTTCTCTTCCTCTGGTGCTCCTTCTCCTTCCAATCCATGCAGCGCCCAGCCTCCCCCCTGCCCTCTCCTGGTCCGGAGTGGTATTACAGGGCCACAGCTCTGGGCAGGGCTGGCTGGTTGCCCCTAACATGTTCACTAGTGTCTGAGAGATCTCCAAATGCTGTGACCAGACTACCAACCCCCTGTGCTCCTTGTGTCTAGTTGGGGAGTCAGGGAACTGAAGGCGAGGTTTTAAAGGTTCCTCATACCTGTGTGTTTTTGGTGATTTTTGTTTTGTATGTTTTAACCAAGTGCTGTAAAACGGACCCTACTTTTTGTAAATGGTTATAAAAGCAAAAGCTTCACTTTGGCTCAATTAACCTTTCACAAGGGTTAACTCACAAGGAGCATAAGGTTGTGGTTGGGGACAGAGTCTGGAGATCGAACCAACCCTTGATAGTCTGTGGCTGCACCCTTACCCCTGTACCCTGTGCCTAGACCTGACACACACACACACACAGGTCTCTGTGCATGGTAAGGTGGTTCAGGGGATGCAGAAGCAATTTGAGAGGTTGGGCAGCACCACATTCACATCCCGTGGCTAACCCTTTGGTGGTTATCCACCTCTGGGTTAACCAATGTGGATTGCACCCTTTGGTTTGGGGCTGTGGTCTGCTTCCAAAACGCATGACAAACCTGAAGTTACGCCAACATTATTGAGATGTTATCCCTCCCTCCCCCTGGGTGTGGCTCACAGGGTCACTGTGGCGCTATGTGAGGGCGAGCATGACCCTCTCAGGGTACCTGCCGCCCCTCTGCGACCCCAAAGATGGCAACTTGCTTATGGACGGGGGCTACATCAACAACCTGCCAGGCAAGTAGATGAGGAGGAGAACAGGAAAGAGGGAGGAGGGAGGGGGTAGTAGGACATTTTCAGAGTTATTTTAGTTGGGGGGGGGGGAGGGGGGTTGAGAGATCGTCCATGGGTAAGTAGGGGCTGTCATTGACGATGGTGGAGTTGACAGTTTGACAGAATTCAGTTGCATTTTCTACCATCTGAGCAGTGGGAAGGAGTTGTCAAATCATTTCCATTGTCAAAATGTTCAAATTTTATTTGCCAACAATTTTTTTCAAAATATAACCATAGAGGCAATTGACAGAGGGAAAACAAATATGTAAATGAACCCCGTAGTGTATTTGAAATCGGTCTGTAACATGCTTTCAGCTCAGGATCAATCTTTCCTATCAGATGGGAGAAAATACAACACAGAGCGTCAAGTGTGTTAGTGATGGTGGACACTGGCGGTACAAAGTATCCCATTGTCCAGTATTCACAAGCTTTTTAAATCCGCACTAAATCAACAGTTTCAAAATGCTATGTGTCTGTCAGTAAGGCTTCCTGGTGTCTTACTGGCTGAGAACATCTAAAGGGGCGGGACATACCGTGTTCCTCAGATTATTGGGGTGTTGATAGAGTTGTGATTTAGGCAACTTTAAAACGATATACAGTTAGCTTTCTCAATTCCATAAAACAAAACAATAGCCCATGCTTCTAAATCAGTGACCTACAAGACACCAGTCGGCTCTGACAGTACATTCCCTTCCTGTATGAAGACGACACGCAGTATCAGGCCCCTCAACAAACTGGTATTCATTAGGCTGTTACCAACTTGGGAGTAATTCCAAATGGATGTATGGATTGCCTGTTGAATTCCAACTGGAAAAAAGACAATTTGAAACATTTTTTTTCTTCTGCATACTACTCAAATGTCTATCTCTTCTACTATGCTACTCTTATCTCCTCTGGAAGTTGTCATTGTAGCGTGCAGAAAGAAAATATGACTCACAAAACCATGTTTCACAAACCTGATGAAGTTGAACATCATCCTTCTCTATTTTGGGTGATTTAGGTTCATTTAGATGTGGAATCTCCTTGCGGTTTGTGCAACATGGTCGGGTGGCTTCGAGGTTTACGATACGTGTGATTATTTGATGTTTTGGGTGGACACACCCACAGAGTTGGACCCAGTGTCTATCGGGCTAAAGCAATGACTAGTCTCACATTCTAATAGGCAGAGGAGGCGCAATGCCATAGCAACCATCTAGTGTTCACAATGGATTCGCTAATGATATAAATTTAAGCTCTTCAAAATTAGGCTTGGTTCATTTTTACATTTGTCATTTAACAGACACAACTTACAGGAGAAATTAGGTGCCTTGCTCAAGGGCACATCGACTGACTTAACTCTGGTTTCGGGGATTCGAACCAGCGACCTTTGTGTTACTGGACCAACACTCTAAACTGCTAGGCTAAACACATTGGGTCAACACTGTGGAGTGGACTGGTGAGACCTGTACCCTTCACAGGGTACTTGGTCTCAAACCCTCTCTGGGACTCGCACCATGAACACACACCAAGGCTGCATTATCAACAATGCAGGAGCGAACAAAACGTGGGGATAAGAATTCACCCAAACATTGGGACCATCAAAACATTGTCAGGTGTAGTAGGGCGATATGAGTAGATGCACTGTATAAAACTGGAAATTAAATGGAAGTTTTGATGTGATAATCCAGCCAATTGGGATGTCTGTTTCTGGTGGAGTGAGTTTGGATATGGTAATAAAGTATACGAAGGACAACGTTCCTATTAGGAAATAACCCCAGACTGGGTTTTCCTTATCGTCCCTGCTGCCGGCTCGTGTACGTCCGTGTTTGTGTGTCGTCACGCGTGTGTGTGTGTGTCACAACGTGACGTCCCACAGCGGACATCGCGAGGAACATGGGCGCCAAGACTGTCATCGCCATCGACGTAGGTAGCCAGGACGAGACGGACCTCTGTAACTATGGCGACAGCCTGTCGGGCTGGTGGTTGCTGTGGAAACGGATCAACCCCTGGGCAGAGAAAGTGAAGGTATGATGATCAACGCAGATGACCCCACACACCGACACGCACTCCTACACACTATCGTCTATACCCACCCAGGTTCCAGACATGGCAGAGATCCAGTCCAGGCTGGCCTATGTGTCGTGTGTACGTCAGCTGGAAGTGGTTAAGAAGAGTGCCTACTGCGAGTACATCAGACCACCCATCGACCGCTTCAAGACAATGGACTTCGGCAAGTTTGACGAGATCTACGTGAGTTCCACAATTCCTTCTCAACACCTCTCTGTCTCTCTCTGTCTCGTCTCCTTATGCAGGCTCTGGGATATGTTCAAAGTGTATTTACATTCATGATCACTTCTTTGTTACAGTTGAAGTCGGAAGTTTACGTACACTTATGTTGGAGTCGTTAACTTGTTTTTCCACAAACTTCTTTTTAACAAACTACAGTTTTGGCAAGTCGGTTAGGACATCTACTTTGTGCATGACACAAGTCATTTTTCCAACAATTGTTTAGAGGCAGATTATTTCACTTATAATTCACTGTATCACAATTCCAGTGCTCAGAAGTTTACATACAAAGTTGACTGTGCCTTTAAACAGCTTGGAAAATTCCAGAAAATGTCATGGCTTTAGAAGCATCTGATAGGCTAATTGACATAATTTGAGTCAATTGGAGGTGTACCTGTGGATGTATTTCAAGGCCTTCCTCCAAACTCTGTGCCTCTTTGCTTGACATCATGGGAAAATCAAAAGAAATCAGCCAAGACCTCAGAAAACAAATTGTAGACCTCTACAAGTCTGGTTCATCCTTGGGAGCAATTTCCAAATGCCTGAAGGTACTACGTTCATCTGCACAAACAATCGTACGCAAGTATAAACACCATGGACCCATGCAGCCGTCATACCGCTCAGGAAGGAGACGCGTTCTGTCTCCTAGAGATGAACGTACTTTGGTGCAAAAAGTGCAAATCAATCCCAGAACAACAGCAAAGGACCTTGTGAAGATGCTGGAGGAAACAGGTACAAAAGTATCTATATCCACAGTAAAACGAGTCCTATATCGACATAACCTGAAAGGCCGCTCAGCAAGGAAGAAGCCACTGCTCCAAAACCGCCATAAAAAAGCCAGATTTTTTAAAAAATGTCCTCTGGTCTGATGAAACATAAATAGAACTGTTTGGCCATAATGACCGTCGTTCTGTTTGGAGGGAAAAGGGTGATGCTTACAAGCCGAAGAACACCATCCCAACTGTGAAGCACGGGGGTGGCAGCATCATGTTGTGGGGGTGCTTTGCTGCAGGAGGGACTGGTGCACTTCACAAAATATTTGGCATTATGAGGAGAGAAAATTATGTGGATGTATTGAAGCAACATCTCAAGACATCAGTCAGGAAGTTAAAGCTTGGTCACAAATGGGTCTTCCAAATGGACAATGACCCCAAGCATACTTCCAAAGTTGTGTCAAAATGGCTTAAGGACAACAAAGTCAAGGTATTGGAGTGGCCATCACAAAGCCCTGACCTCAATCCCATATAAAATTTGTGGATAGAACTGAAAAAGTGTGTGTGAGCAAGCAGGCCTACAAACCTGACTCAGTTACACCAGCTCTGTCAGGAGGAATGGGCCAAAATTCACCCAAATTATTGTGGGAAGCTTGTGGAAGGCTACCCGAAATGTTAGACCCAAGTTAAACAATTTAAAGGCAATGCTACCAACTACTAATTGAGTGTATGTAAACTTCTGACCCACTGGGAGTGTGATGAAATAAATCATTCTCTCTACTATTATTCTAACATTTCACATTCTTAAAATAAAGTGATGATCCTAACTGACCGAAGACAGGGAATTTTTACTAGGATTAAATGTCAGGAATTGTGAAAAGTTGAGTTTGGCTGAGGTGTATGTAAACTTCCGACTTCAAATATATGTAATTGTTAGAGAAAATACAATTTTAGATAACAGCTGACATTAAGTTATTGGTAAAAATACGGTCGGTCTCCTGTTCATAGCTAACAAATCACACGGTAAAAGACCATCTTCGAAGCTTGGTCTCCACCAGACTCTATTGCTACGGTAGCTTGTTACTGTAAAACATGGTCTGTTACCCCAGGCTAACCTGTCCTCTCTGTCAGGATGTGGGCTACCAGCACGGCAAGCTGCTCTTCACCGGCTGGGCCCGTGGCGACATCATCGACAACATGCTCAAGGACCACCGCTCGGCAGACTACAACGACAGCAAGACCAAGACGGACGTGAGTCACACACACACACACGTCACAAACCTTACATTCACCATCTCACAGCTGCTCCACTTTACATTAGCACAGTTACATTTCTATAACGTTATTATAACCGTCTTCACATTATGACCTTCTCCTAACATAACATTTACCTAACGTTATTATAACATTCCCATGACATTTTCTTGTTTTAAGCTCCGTTCGTTATTACATTTTATACAAATTCTAACATTCTCGTAACATAATGACATTATCTTGTTTGTATTCCAGTCCTATACGTGTCCAGGGTCAGACTTCACTGACCTGGCTGAGATAGTGTCCAGGATTGAGCCGGTCCAGACCTACGTCGATCCTGACGCTGATGCTGCTGAGGGTAAGAGGCTATTATAAAGTGGAAAATGTACCGAAGTCTGGTTGCGCAGTAACCTTGCTGCCACGGCGATAAGGGTTTGAGCCTTTCCCCTTCCTCTCCGTTTCCCTCTTTACCGCCTCCGTTTCCCTCTTTACCGTGTCCTAACTCTTCCAAGTGTCCTGCAATAAAATAATAATCAGAGCTCCAGAGCCAGTGTCCATGAAGCCTCTCAGAGCAGGATTGCTGATCTAGAATCAGGTTTGCCTTTTAGATCATAATGAATAAGATTTATATGGAAAGATCCCAGATCAGCACTCCTACTCTGAGATGGTGAATACGGGCCCTGGTCACCTTTAAAAAAAATATTTAATGTATCTTTACTTAAATTGTAGCTCCTATATGATAGGACTATACCTGGAGAGAGACACTATATATACATAGGTGTGGACACCTCTTCAAATTAGAGGATTCGGCTATTTCAAACAGACCCGTTGCTGACAGGTGGATAAAATCTCCAGACAAACATTGGCAGTAGAATGTCCTTACTGAAGAGCTCAGTGACTTTCAATGTGGCACCGTCATAGGATGCCACCTTTCCAACAAGTCACAACTCCATATTAATGCCCTTGATTTTTGAATGAGATGTTTGACAAACATACTTTTGGTCATGTAGTGCATCACATGGCAATCTTCAGTCTTGTTGCTAGAGCTACGGTATGGCTGGTCTCTTTCATATAGCGCATTACTGTGTCTGTGTGTCCCACAGCGGGGGATGAGTCGGACTGCCTGACGGAGTATGAGGAGGACGGGATGGACACGGTGAGAGAAGTGGAGGAGGAGGAAGAGGAGGAGGAAGAGGGGGAACAGGAACTCGATGACCTCTCCCCCAGAGAGTGGGGCCAGAACGGAGTCTTCCAGGCGGTACGTGTAACACACAGACCCCATTATCAACATCATAACTCACACCCTACTGTTAGTAGTGACTGTCTGTGTTGTTTCTCTAGGATGAGGAGAAGTCAGTCCGCCAGCGGAGGAAAACAGAAGGTGACTCCAACACCTACTCCGAGCTCTCCGACTGCTGACAGGAGGAGAGGAAAAATGAGAAAGAGACAGACGTTGGGTCCAAGAACTATGAGGGAGGAAAGGCAGGGAGGAAAGGGGGATATGAGTCAGGCTCTGGGTCCAAAAACTAAGAGGAGGAGGAGGTGGAAGATGAAAGTTGGAGGTTGGGCAATTTCTGCAGCTACTGTAGCTCAACAAATACTTATTTATCCTGATTCTAATAATTAGCTGGTTTATCAAATAAATCAGGTTACATCAAGGGTTGGATTGAAAACCTACAGGGGCGCTCTCCAGGAACAGTGTTGGAGAGCCCCGCTCTAACCCCTGACCCTTAACCCGTAAGCCCTTGGACCACTGGTGCCCAGTGTGACTTGGACCATGAATGTACTCTCTCCAATCTGAAGATGGACTCAACTGGGACCCCTCCACTCTCTCCCTCCTGCCAAAGCTGAAATACTTGTATTGGGGTGACTTAAGTGTGTCCCTCATACCACAGGGAACACATTAGTACTTGGTTGAAGTTAAAAACCTAGTCTCTTTAAGCTTTCAGCTCCAATGCTTTGGCCCTATTCAGACTGTCTGTCTGCATGTCCTGTCTGTCCATAATCAGGAGAGGTTCTCATTGATGGTTCTCTGTTAAGACACGGATGGGTATTACGTGGATGGAAGTTGGAAAGATGTGTGTGTGTGTCATTACGATTTATTTGCTAGTAGTAGTATTGATGTTGAATGGAGAGGGGTGTGAGATGTAAAAGGCTGATAATGAAAGCGGTGCAAAGCCGCTGATGCGCACAAACAGTAGAAAGATGGATGTATACTGAACAAAAATATAAACACAACATACAACAATTTAAAAAGTTTTACTGAGTTCATATAAGGAAATCTGTCAATTGAAATTCATTAGGCCCTAGTCTATGGATTTCACGTGACTGGGCAGGGGAGCAGCCATGGGAGGGCATAGGTCCACCCACTTGGGAGCCAGGCCCACCCACTGGGGGCCAGGACCAGCCAATCAGAATGTGTTTTTCCCCACAAAAGGGCTTTATTACAGACAGAAATACTCCTCAGTTTCACCAGCTGTCAGGGTATCTGGTCTCAGACGGTCCCGCAGGTGAAGAAGCCAGATGTGCAGGTCCTTGACTGGTGTGGTCTGCGGTTGTGAGGCCGGTTGTACGTACTGCCAAATTCTCAAAAACAACGTTGGAGGTGGCTTTTTGTAGAGAAATGAACAATTTAAATTCTCTGGCCGCAGCTCTGGAGGACATTCTTGCAGTCAGCATGCCAATTGCACACTCCCGCAAAACGTGAGACATCTGTGGCATTGTGTTATGTAATAAAACTGCATGTTTTAGTGGCCTTTTATTGTCCCAGCACAAGGTGCACCTGTGTAACGATCATGCTTTTTAATCAGCTTCTTGAGATGCCACATGTCAGGTGGATGGATTATCTTGGCGAAGGGGAAATGCTCACAGACAGAAATTTAAACCAATTTTTGCACAAAATTTGAGAGAAGCTTTTTGTGTATGTATTAAACATTTCTGGGATCTTTTATTTCAGCTCATGAAACACTTTCAATGTTGCATTTTATATTTTTGTTCAGTGTATATTATTAGATGTTGAAGTAGGGAGATGAAAATGTGTAGAGGAGAGGTGTGTTTGTCATTGGTTTCCACCATGCTTGCTACTACTGTATTCTGCTTGTTCCAAGCAGAGGATAACAATGCCTTTTTTAACCATTTAAAAACAATGGAGGGGAGACTTTGCCAATGGACCTTTTAGTATAGAAACCAGCCCTCTCTCCCTACTTGCCTAATGCTTGCATGGGGTCCTGTGTACTCCCTAACTAACAAGTGTCAAACTCATTCCACGGAGGGCCAAGTGTCTGGGTGGTTTTCACTCCTTCCTTTTACTTGATGAATTAAGGTTGCTAATTAGTAAAGAACTCCCTTCACCTGGTTGTCTAGGTCTTAATTGAAAGGAAAAACCAAAAACCCACAGAAACTAGGCCCTCCATGGAATGAGTGTGACACCCCTGCCCTAACCTCTCAAATGGTCAGAGTAACTTAGTCTAATCTTAGTAATAACTATATATACACACTATACCTACTTTACACCTGTTAATACTCATATGTATATAATAAATACTTTCTATGTCAATGTTTTTCTTCTGCAAAACTAGGACTCTTTTCGCCTGAGCGATGTCCTTCCTAAATCCATTCAAAAGTGCACAGAATGTTTGTTGTTGCCAATTTTAATTTTATTTATTTGTTTTACCACTGGCTTTTTTTAACACTGAACAAAAAGGGGGGGGGGGGGGGGGGGGGGATCCTAATGGAGAATTCTAATTACAGATGTGAATAATGAACTATACTGTTCTTATTAGATTGGGTTTCGCTATTTTGCACTGATGAATAAAAATAATAATTCCTTGGTTGGAAAGGAGATTTTTGATTTATTTGCATCTTCCTTAAGATGCCCTATGGAGACAGGATGGTATGGGATGTCATTTCAATTTAAAGAAATGTTCAAATGCATACTCAATAATACATCTAAATTATAATGCAAACATTGTTTTTATTTTATAACCGGTAGAGGAGAAGATTTCTCTGGTAACTTTGCTTTTACTGTACCTGTAGTTTCTGAAGTTGTCCACCGGAGGGAGCCTGTTCATTCAACGTGATGAGAACCCCCAACACTGCTCTACTGAATCATCATAGTTTGCCAGCACCACACTTCCCTCTCTACACAGCAGAGGTGGATGTGCAGAAACACTTCCAGAAGCGGCTTCCAAATCATCCATGCACCCACATCTCTGGGTGCTGCGTCTGCAGTTCCCCCTCAGTGAAATTACTCAACCACATTACATGACTGTACATGACCATTCCCTCAAATAACAGTCTTTGGATGCTTGTGAAAGTGATATAATGTGATCTCTCTCTCTGGAGGTGTTCATTGTATTGCAATGTGTAGTCCTACTGCACTAATACCTCTACATGGTATGTTGAAGCCACTAACAGTCCCATGACACTTTTTTAACCTGTTTTGTCCCATGTTGTCCAGAAGCCGATGACAGGATGTTACATCCTGACCTATGTAGTGTTACATCAAACCATGCACTGTGGTGGTACAAAATTGACTAACAGGATATTAAGAGTGAAGTGACACACACACACAAAATACTGTGAAGTGAACTACTGTATGACAGACAAATTCCTCCTTACATTTAACGTGTAAATCAGGTTGGTTTTTAATCAAGATGGCTGGTGTTAATCTCAGGTAATCTAACTGCATAATAGCTATCCCCTGCAGTTGAACAAAATTAGTTCTACCCTGGACTGCAGATACCATATGTAATAAGTATATGTTCATGTGACAGTGGTGGCTGGTGACTCTCACTTTAGTGTCAACTGTTGCAACACCCTACCCTCCTCCTCGGAAGCCTATCTGTTCATCTTTGATGCCAGGCTGATTGAAGGAGAGGAGAGGGGGATGGGGTAATAGCAGGGGTTGTAAAAGTAACTTGACACCACAGAACAAACACAATGAACCACACCTCCCTACCACTCTCTTTCTCACTCACTTGTTCTCTGGCCCTCTTTGACCATATTAGGTAGAGAAGTCACAAATGCCTACATTGGGGAACTGAGAAAGTGGAAGTGGAATCTCACAGTATCTCCTTGTGAATGGTTGAAACAGATTGGTACATGTTTGTTTGGGGATTAGTGAGTCATGGCTGGGGCTAGTTTTCATACTCTTACCTGCTGAATCTTTTTTGTGTGCTTTTTAACCCGATCGGTTTGTGAGGCATGTCATATCACCTTACCTGGCTGTCTGTAATTGGCTGCGTTTACACAGGCAACCCAATTCTGATCTTTTTCCCCCCGCTAATTGGTCTTTTGACCAATCAGATCTGAAAAATATCTGATGTGAAACGATCTGATGTGATTGGTCAAAATACCAATTTAGTGGAAAAAATATCAGAATTAGGCTGTCTGTATAAACACAGCCTTTGGAGGTTCATTCTTCTCTCATGGCGTGACAAGGATGACGTGACAAAAAGTTGTATAAATATGTCACAGGTGTGATGAATGCCCTATTATTACTGTGCATGCACTGGCCCAGGTGCTCCTAATTTAGTCTTTGTTAACTGATTAATTGAAACATGTGATTGGCTGTTTTCCGTCTCTTCATAACCCTTGTTCAGTTTGTTTGAGGTGTGGCTGCTTAGGGAAGCAGTGGTTGTGGTAGAGTGCCTTTTAAGCCTTGGTTTTGCAAAGAGAAGTATGCATTTAAATGCATTCCCTGCACGGAAACCTGTTTTTGTTTGCTATGAGTTATTCAGTGGCCCCTGTGCGCTTGATTGTTTTGTGTTAAATCCTCCCTTCATTTTGTTTTGCTAAGCTAAAGCAGAGATACTGTATATATGACAAGATGGTCTTGTCTCTGGGCTAACATTTTTGGGGAGTCCAAAAAGTGGGAAGGTGGGTGGTCTGCTTATTGTGGACCAAGTTTGACGGGAGTGTAAACCCTCTCTCTTTGTCTCTTCCTCTCTGGGTAGAGTTAACTTGGTTTAGGGAAGCTGAAATTGGGAGTGAGAAATAAACTGTGACCTGTCTCAGACTTTCATTCCATGTACTTCCACTCAAGCCCATTCTAAAATAACCAGTGTGGTCTGTGCTATGAGTTATTCAGTGGCCCCTATGTGCTTGGTGTAAACCTAGGGTGTGTAGATTTGTCACATGTGCCGAATACAAGAGGTGTAGACCCTACTGTGAAATGCTTACTTACAAGCCCAACAATGCAGTTCAAGAAATAGAGTTAAGAAAATATTTACTAAAAAATACCACAATAAAATAACGAGTACGGAGTCAATGTGCGGGGTACAAGTTAGTCGAGGTAATTTGTACATGTAGGTAGGGGTAAAGTGACTATTGTCCTGAACTGAGTTGTCACAGCACCTCTCGGCCAGGGTCTGTCAAATGCATGCAAATGTTTACCTAGTTTTTAATACATGATAAAAATAAGCTAAAGTGTACACTGTATGGTGAGGTTTTCAATCACATTGATGTAGAAACGCAACTACAGCATCATTAGTGCATCTTTATGGACACCAACCCACCCTGGCCATGTTCGGAGTGGCTGCAGATCAGACTGTTCTACACCCCTCTTCCCAACAGCTAAAGGTCTCAAAGCTTCTACTGTCTCCCCACCTGTCCCCCCTCCAGCCCCCAAGCCTTCTGTGACTTGGCTCAGAAAATTACAGGGAGAGCAGGTACAGGCAAGACTCCTGCATCTCTCCACACATACTCTACTCTCTCAGACCAGATGCTCACCGTCTGTCAGAACACCCCTTCCTCTCTCCTTCCCAAGCCTTACCATCCAGTATGGTTAAGTAACAAACAGATCTGTTAATAGCAATATTTATTGGCCTGGGTGAGGTCTGCCACTGGAGATAAGTGTTAGATATTTGACTATGATGCTAAAGTATTGGTAGTTTATTCTTTGGCAATTGACAATAGAAAGTGATAATTTACCAAATCAAACTCATCAATATGCATGATCATCCCTCCAAATCCCACCCTATTTCTCCTACCACATTATGATGTTGTTGGTTGATACATGGAGGGGGCGGCACAAATACCTACCTGCAATATGGGGAACCACCCCGGGTTGAAACGCCCAGAGAAACCCTGTCACCTCTTCTTTTGGCACCTGGCTACTTCCTTGTTCTAGCAGGTTAGGAGAATTATTAAAGCAGGTTAGGAGAACTAAAGTAGCAGGTTAGGATAATTAACGTGGCAGGTTAGGATAATTAATGTAGCAGGTTAGGACAACTAAAGTAGCAGGTTAGGACAACTAAAGTAGTAGGTTAGGAGAACTAAAGTAGCTGTTTGGATAATTAACGTGGCAAGATAGGAGAACTGATGTAGGTAGCAGGTTAGTATAATTAATGTGGCAGGTTAGGAGAACTAATGTAGCAGGTTAGAATAATTAACATAGCAGGCTAGGATAATTAACGTGGCAGGTGAGGAGAACTAATGTAGCAGGTTAGGACAATTAACGTGGCAGGTTAGAATAGTTAACATAGCAGGTTAGGAGAACTAATGTGGCAGGTTAGAATAATTAACGTGGCAGGTTAGGAGAACTAATGTAGCAGATTAGGATAATTAATGTAGCAGGTTAGGATAATTTACGTGGCAGGTTAGGAGAACTAATGTAGCAGGTTAGAATAATCAACTAGCAGGTTAGGATAATTCATGTAGCGGGATAGGAGAATGAGGTTATGGTCAGGAAAAGGGTTAGGCTTAGCTAAAATGCTACAAGGACCGCAGGTAACCTAGCAGTTAAGAGTGTTGGGCCAGTAACCGAAAGGTTGATGGTTCGAATCCCTGACCAGACTACGGGAAAAATCTATCGATGTGCACTTGAGCAGGGCACTTAACCCTAATTGCTCTGGTTAAATGAGCTTCTGCTAAATTACTCTAACGTAAGTAGCCAAGAGCCAGTATAAGAGGGGCGGGCTTTCTATGGGCGTGGGCGTTTCTTACCTAGTCTTGGCGAGGACGCGGGTCGCAGTCAGACGTTTCTCACCTGTGAATGATAAAGTGGGTGGATCGTAGTTTAGATATGTCCACCCCATTTCAGTCACGCCCGGCGCAGAGACAACAGAAAGGGAAATAATTGAGAAGGAAATAATCTGCAGTAGGGTTTCTTGAGTTTGCTGTCGCGCGGAAGAAGTTGTTTTAGCTAACACGGAAACCGGTAGAGCAAACGAATTCACCCCGTAGTGCCTACAACCGAGTAGAAGGTAAGTTTATTTTTATCAAGGTTACCTATCAATCGGTCCCTCTGTAATCCCCGTGGGATGAGATCTATTTATAATATGTTAGTACTCTCTTCCAAGTCTGTTGCGGGTAACTCTACAAACGACGACAGACAAGTAGGTTATTTTTATTAGTTCTGTGTCATGTGAGTTTTTGCGTTTTTATCGCGAATGTAGATCGAAAGGTGATGCGTCCAGCAGCTTTCGCACTACTCGACGTCAAGGTAGCCTTGTCACTGTTTCAGGTGAGAACGTAGTCGGTGGTAGTAACGAAGGGACATTTTGAAAGATTGCAAACTAGCGTTACATTGCTAGTTGATGGGACTTAATATTGATACTCTTTCTAGTCATTTCACATTAGTCCCGTCAAATTTGCACTGTGACAGTTTGAGTATAGCCATTGAGTAAAGCTAACCTGGATGGCAGCATCTGCAAGGGTAAGCCAATTGTAGGCTACCTGTACAAACAATTGTTATTTTACCTTTTCATGATAAGTAATTAACAATGACAACACCCAGCCAGTGTCCAATCCTATGCTCTGCTGCCCAAACTTGGTGGCTATTCCGATCCACAGCCATCAACCCTGTAGTAGTGCACTTTACGTTGACCAATTTACTGTTTTTGGGAAGCTACGCTGAAAATATAGTTTACTAAGCTACCAATAATTTCACACTGAAAGTAAACTACACTAAAGCTACCCTAAAAAAACACATGGTTTACTCAACTGAAGGCTAAAATACCCCAAAGTGATTTGTTCTTGCAATTTGTAGTCTGACATTTCAGAAAATGTCAAATGTATATTTTAGCCTATTAAACAAACCATGTTTCAAGCGAGAATTACGCAGGTCTGATGTGGAAAAATATACATTTGCCTACTAAATATTTAAATTACTAGTTGGACTAAATGGAGTTCACTGCTCTCCAACACTGCCAATTTATCTGATGTTTGCTTGTCTTGGTTTGAAGTTGTAATTTGAGACCATGGCTTGGAAGGTTGGTTGGAGCACAAAATGCACGCACGCCCTGATATGGATCTGCCCTAAGGATACACAATTTGCACACACTCGCATTCAAATGGTTTTTGCACCTGAAATACTGGGTCTCGTGTTTGAGTTGTTTCGTATGGTAAAGGTGTGGCATTGAACTGTTGAGCCAAACCTGTATTCAGTTCAGTGAATGTCCTACTCAGGCCACTGCGCTGTCTTCAAGCTATTTAGCAGAATGCAATGTTCCTGGTAGGAATCGAGTCCTTCCTTGGGGACTAGACCATACACACCTTAAAATAGAATTATATGGTTAGTACATGCATAGCTGTTCTGTAATCATATCTACCATCTTGCTTAGTTACTTCCCCCACCCATTTTTTATAGATACTAAAGTTGTTCATGCCTGGCCACTCCTAGTACCTGCATTAACTAGATGATAAGAGACAGCCTGGTCTCAGACTACACGTAACATAGTAAATGTAAATCCGGGGGACTCAAATTAGTATGATATGTTACATTTGGTATAGTAGGGCGCCAGGTAGCCTAGTGGTTAGAGCGTTGGACTAGTAACCGAAAGGTTGCAAGATCGAATCCCCCAGCTGACAAGGTAAAAAAATCTGTTCTGCCCCTAGGCCGTCATTGAAAATAAGAATTTGTTCTTAACTGACTTGCCTAGTTAAATAAAGGTAAAATAAAAAATAGTTACGTATGACAGAAGGTTATTTAAGACAGAAAATAAAGTAGGGTGGTTGAGCGGGCAGGAGTATAAAGCGAATTTCTTGTAACCCAAAGGTTGTGTGTTCACATCTCATCACGGACAGTTTTAGCAACTTTCCGACTACTTTTTAGCTACTCTGCAACTACTTGGCTAACCTTAAGCCCCTAACCCCAGCTAACGTTAGCCACCAAGCTAGCGTTGCTGACAACAAATTGGAATTTGTAACAGCACATGAAATGGATGATGGACATCCACAAATTAATACATACCATACGAAATGTAACATATCATACCAATTGGAGTGTCCCAAATTAACATTTTACATCTACCCAAGAGTCAAGATTTTAAATAGGGGGGCATTAAGCCTACCTGGAGTGCCAGATGGGTGATGTTTTCACTGTTGGGACTATGCCATTGGTTCCATTGTGCCACGAAATTAAGCCCAGCTAGTATTTGACCGTTTTTTCAAAATGCTGTTTGTTTAAAACCAGGTGTGATGAGGTCACCACTGGCTAATGTCTAGCTCTGACAGACCTGCCCTGCTGTCCTCAGCAACACGTTTCAACACCTCTACGCACTTGTGTTCTTGGCCTCCATAAAATCCAGTCTTTAGCTTGGCTTCCCCCTGCCCTTTTTAACAGCCACCCACATGCCACCTCCATCTGCAGCAGCTTGAGGTATCGGACTTTATTATGCTGTCTGACAACAGTTTTGAGATACAATGACTGCATAACATAGGTAAATGACACTGGTTGGTAGCAGAGTTGGATGTGTTGCCATACAGGATTTATAGCAGGGTTTCCCAACCACCAGGCCGCAAAGCATTGGCTACCGGGCCGCCAAATACATTTCTTATTTTTCCCGCCCGCTGGTTTATGACTATCATTTTCTTACCTTCTCTTTTCAAGTACTTTTTGAACACAGATCTAGACCCAATGCACGGAAATCTAATCGGGCAACTGCAAGACGAACCATGCCGGGTCCCTCGAGTTAATGGTTAAGGAGTTGTGTTAAAGGGCAATTCTCCCACTTTTCAACCTCAATCATTATCTCCAGCAATTTTTAAAATGTATTTATGTAAATTTTTCAAATATGTAGATGGACACTGGTGTTGTGCTGGAGATGATGGAAATTAGCTTGAAAGTGGTGTAGTTGCCCTTTTTAATTGACACTAGTCATTTGAGTTGACAAGCCAGTCATACGAGTTGAAAGGTGACTAGGAAATCCTTGACAGTCACAGCCCGCTGTATGGGCTTACTCTGATCCTCTTAACACTATGACAATGGGTACCATCAATTGTGGATCTCAGTAGTGTCCTTTCTAGACTGAAGTTGGGCAATAAGACCCTCAGGAAAGGCATGTGTCAACACTGGAACACCATATCACGCAACTTCCTATGGAAGTTGGCCCACAGTTAGCACTTTGTTGCTGAAAACACACATTCATGTGACAGTCTCTCATTCTCATGGTCGTCTTGTCTGCATTCCCTCATGTCTCCCACGAGAACCCATTCCTCCTATGTGTTTCAGATGGGGCTTACGTGCATGAGATCAGCCTGATTCCCAGATCTGTTTGTGCCAACTTCTTGTCAGTCAGTGTCATTTTCGGTCTGAGTGACAAGGAGTTGGCGAGACGGCACAAACTGATCTGGGATCAGGCTAGCATGCGTGGGTCATTATGAGTGGGAACAGTCCTGATTTTAAGCTGTGTACTCACACTGGTTTACTCTGGTTTAGTAGTCCACTCCTGCTGGCACATGTAGTGGGCAGCCAACAGCATGGACACAGATCCTTGAGGTGATCCTCCCCCTCTGTCTTTAATCAGAGCATCAGTCTGAGCCCATAATGAACTTAGAGACACCTGGATGTTATCCAGCTGGATGTTATCGCTCTGTCCCTCTCTATCCCCCTTTCTCTCCCTCTTTCTCTCTGTCCCTATTTCACACTTTCTCCCTGATAGGGGGGACGGGTTAGAAACGAAACACAAAACACTGTTCAGTGTCACCACCTCAGGCACTATGTGTGACATGATCAACACGCGGCCATGTTTTGCATGGAAGCAGGAGAAAACCTTGAAATATATGCTGATCTGGACACAGCTTCATTAGCATTCACCCAGTATAAGGCGGCGTTTACACAGACAGCCCAATTCTGATCTTTTTTCCACTTATTGGTCTTTTGAACTATCACGTAAGATCTTTTCACGTAAGATCTTTTGCAGATCTGATCTAATTGGTCAAAAGACAAATTGGGAGTTCTGATTTGTGCTGCCTGTGTAAAATGCAGCCTGAGGCATAGAATTATAATGGTGGACAAGGCAACCCTGTACAAGTTATGTAATCCTAAAGATATAGATCTCACCTGGAATGTAATTACAATGTTACCATGGAGGTAAAAACTGGTTATGACTGGGTGTTGTAGTCTGTACTTGTAGCCTGAGGCCCATGAGTATGTACACACACACCCACACCCTTGAAAGAGTCATAGCTAGAGACGCAAGCAGATAGAAATAGAAATTGACCTAGAATACCTGGGCCTGTATTCATAAAGCGCCTCAGTCCAGGAGTTCTGATCCAGGATCAGCCTTTTGGATCATATTGATAAAGATTATGGACAGGTGGGACCTTATCCTAGATCAGCACCAGAGCTACTCTGAGACGCTTTATGAATACGGGCCCAAGGATCGAAGGGGGAAGTAGTAGGTTAAGATGTGGATCTGTCTGTGTATTCACCAATTTAACCTGAGGAGTGAAGGTATTCTTAGAGACATGGCGTCTTGTTCTTAAGGGAGTGGTGGCTGAGTATAATGAAATGTCTGTCTAAACTTGCTCCAGACATTCCTGACTGGCTGTCCTGTTTTCTGTTCCCCTTCAAAGGAAGTTAGGGAGCCCTCGTGTCTTCCTCTGACTGGTCCGCCGCTCTTTACTGGTCCGTAAGACAACGTTGTGTAATACATAACAGCTGGGGTGCATTCATTATGGCACACCGTAGCATTTTGTTTTGCAACAAACCAAAAACCAAGCGTTTATTAGACAAAGTTCAGGTAGTCCCTTCATGTTGTCAACTTCATCGAGCATAGGCATCAAGCAATAGTGGGAATGTTCTGTTTTTGGTTATTAAGGGATAGGAAGACAAGAGAAAGGTTACGATGCATGTATGGAACAGTTGTGGGAGAGAAGTGCCCGTGTCTATGTAGGGAGCACCAGGTCAATGCCCGGAAGTTGTCTTGTTGAGGGAAGCAGGAGTGACAAAGACCAGTGTGTAAGTTCCAAAGGTCATGATAGAAAGGTGTGTGTGTCTCTGTTTTTGTGTGTGACTCCAATGACGTGTGCATGCACAATTCCTGATTGTCACAACCCATTTAGAGTCTGATCCAGTTTATGCTTGGACAAAGTCGGTCCATAACGCCTCTTACGTCTCATGAGAAAATCTACCAAGCTTACAGCAGATCATCCTCGTAATACATCCTCATCGTACAAACTCTAGCGTGCAGCCGAGCGTGTGCAAGCGGAGGTGTGTGCGCGTCCTCTCATACATGGCAAATATTCCTGAGAAGCACGTTTCATGTAACACATGTTTATTTCACGCGTAACAATGCATTCTCAGCAAATGTGAATTACATGTTAAACCTTTGTAGAACAAGCTCGTGTTCAGCGTTCTCAACAATGATCACGTGTTCTGAAATGGTTACAGTAATATTATATATGACCTGAACTTAGACGGGTTGAGTGAATTATACACTTAAACATTTCACTCAAACTTTGTCTCTAAGGTATTAAATCCAAGGAACGGGACGCCGTATGACCAAAATAATTACGTCAGTTGAGCTGTACCTTTAGTCATTTGGAACAGTCTGAACTGCACCTGCATGCTGTTTGTGGTTGCCCCTCACTTTAAAGTAAGGCATTTTGACCAAAATAGTTTGCTGGGCTGTAACAGTCTTCGGTTAGCTCAGCATGTCCGCATTTTTTTCCCTCTGGACACTTGTCCTATTTTCCCTATCCATTCTACAGCCATGTCAGAAGCAAATCAGTTATTGTACAAGGAGAAGCCGAACTCGATAAATCCGGTCATGTGTTCAGGACAAACTCCTGGGCCAAACCATGATCATCAATTTATTTTTCACCGGGTGTTTCCGTGACTTGTGTTTTTCCTCTCCGCTCTACAGCCACTATGTTCTGGCTCACGTTCCTTTCTCCAGCCTACCTCCTGGGTGGTCTTATCGTTGTTGTTGTCTTCGTCCCACAGCCACCATGTCCGAAGCGGACAAGTTCCTCTACAGAGACGGCGGTAAGGTCGCCAACCCCCTAGACCAGGCCGACTGGGCCACCAAGAAGCTAGTATGGATCCCTTCGGAGACGCTGGGGTTCGTGGCCGGCTCCGTCAAGGAAGAGAAGGGAGAGGAGTGTGTGGTGGAGCTAGCCGATACAGGCAAGAAGGTGACGGTGAACAAGGACGATATCCAGAAGATGAACCCTCCCAAGTTCAGCAAGGTGGAGGACATGGCCGAGCTCACGTGTTTGAACGAGGCTTCAGTGCTGCACAACCTCAAGGACCGCTACTACTCTGGCCTCATCTACGTGAGTGTTTTGCATGCTTCATATGCACATATTTACATAGACAGAATCCACATAAATACGTGTAAAATAACACATGTATACAGAAACTCTTATCCAGAACAATTTACATTTCTGATAAATACACAGCACTCTGGGCAACCGATTTTGTAACGGCATATTGTTCACGTTCATCCTTTGCCATATTGTGAGATTTGGGTCAGAATCTTGGTGTAGATGGTTAGTGTTGCCTGTGTGCTCAGTCCCTTCTCTTGTAACTTTCAGACGTACTCTGGCCTCTTCTGTGTGGTGATAAACCCCTACAAGTACCTTCCCATCTACTCCGAGAACATCATTGAGATGTACAAGGGCAAGAAGAGACACGAGATGCCCCCTCACATCTACGCCATCACAGACAACGCTTACAGGAGTATGATGCAGGGTGAGAGAATGTGATGCCACACACCTGTGCCACATACACACCTGTGACGCGCGCGCACACACTCACGTGTATTTTCTGTCTTCTATTTCAGATCGTGAAGATCAGTCCATCCTCTGCACGTAAGCTATGTCTCTGCTCAAAATCTTCCCGGTTTTATTTATGCTTGTTGTCTAGCTCCTATGAGATGTCTTTTGCTGTCTGTTCCCTTCTTCAATCAGCAACTCATGTTCTCTCCCTCCCTCTCTCATTTCTCTCCTTCTCCCCTTTTCTCTCTCCTTTCCTGCAGAGGAGAATCGGGAGCAGGAAAGACTGAGAATACGAAGAAAGTGATCCAGTATCTGGCACACGTTGCCTCTTCCTTTAAGTCAAAGAAAGACCAGGTCAGTACCAGCCCTCCTTTTCACCACCTCACTCCCCCTCTCCCTACACCTCCGTTCTCTGTCCTCTGTAGTTGTCCTGTTCTGCTGCTCATTTTCTCATCCCCCTGTACTTATTACGGGTAGTCAGGGTAGTTGTTCCTAGCATTCCTGTTTCAGGCCCGGACCTGCCTGTCTCGCCTCCCTGTAGTCACCAGGGCCAGTATTCATAAACCGTCTCAGAGGGACTCCTGATCTAGGGCCAGTTTTAGCATTTTACCTCTCAATATGAGCGAAATTACATGGACGGGGCGACCTGATCCTTGATCAGCACTGTCTCCTACTGAGACTCTTAATGAATAGGGGCCCGTTTCCTGAATTCAGGTAGTTGAATACAGCCCATTGACATTGGATGGGACTGTAATGACTGTTGCATGACACTGTATTAGTTTGTTTTACCACTGTAGGCTAGTACTTGTGATCAACTCTTTCTCTTATCCATCGTTCCCATCTCTAGGGTGCAGCCTTAGCACATGTGAGTTAATCGCTCGCCATCTCTCCCATCTCTCCGCCCCCCCCCCCCCCCCCCCCCCCTTGATGTACATGTATGTTCTACTAACTGCAGTCTGTCTGCAAGCTGTGTGCTGGTGTAATGTACCGGTGAAAGGATGTATCTGAGGTGTGATTAAGTGTTATGTTATACCGAAAGCTTAACGCCTTAGAGATTTAGGACGAAAAGAGTACTGCGTGATATTTCAAAGGACTGCATAGTAAAGCAGATCAAGTAACAATGCTTCGGACTATTTACACAGGCTGCCCAATTCTGGTCTTTTTTTTTTTCTTCACTAATTGGTCAAAAGACCAATCGGATCAGCTCTGAAAAAGATATGTTATGTAGTGGGGGGGGGGGGAGATCAGAATTGGGACGCTGTGTAAACACAGCCCTAGAATCAAATTTAAGTTGTGTGTTTAGCCATCAGCAAAGTGCTCATGAGTCAGGCCACACTAGTAGTGAAGGGGTAACCCAGTCTCATGTTTGTCTGACCTGTCCCACCCCACTCCCTGGCCTTTGTCCACCTCATCTGGTTTGTCTTAGAACAAGTGGTCAACAACAAAAGCTGATTTACCTGTTTTGGGTGTTCCATGCCTGTGTGCTGTCTTGGGATCTTGGCGACTGTCTCGAATGTACTTTAAGTGCTTATCTTTTGTGCTTGTGTAAGTCTGGGCTTGTGGTTGGGACGGGAGTGTGTCGGAATGTGGAATATTTAACACGAATGAGTGGCTGTTTATTCGGAAATTATAGCTTCCCTGCGGTCATACTTTCTTGGTTTGTAGCATATCCTGCTGTTTACTGCTTACAGCTATGCACACTTGCTAATTTATATGTCTATGATGAAAACTGATCTAAGGCAATATACACTCGGGACAGTTTTAGGTACACCACCACATTCACGAAAAATGGTTTGCTCCTACAGACAGTGAGTCAACTAGCTGTGGCTTGCTATAAAAAGCAGGCAGACGAGCATTGAAGCTCGATTTTCACTCACGACAGTGTCTAGGGTTTACAGAGAATGGTGCAACAAACATCCAGTAAGCGGCCGTCCTGTGGGTGAAAACAGCTTGTTAATGAGAGGTCGAAGGAGAATGGCAAGAATCGTACAAGCTAACAGGCGGTACACAAGCGGGCAAATAAAGGCGGAATGCACAACTCCTCCATCCTTGTCACGGATGGGCTATTACAGCAGACGACCACACAGTTCCACTCCGATCAGTGGCACGCAATCGCCAACGCTGGACACTTGAGAGGAAAAACATTCCCTGGTCCTACAAATCCAGGTTCCTGTTGAGTCATGCTGATGACAGTCAGGATTTGCCGTAAGCAGCATGAGTCCATGGCCTCATCCTGCCTGGTGTCAACGGACTGGTGGTGTAATGGTGTGGGGAAGGGTTTTCCTGGCGCACGTTAGGTCCCTTGATACCAATTGAGCAACATTTGAACACCACGCCTTGTAGAATTGATGCCCCGGGTCCAACCTGGTACTAGATGGTCGTACCTAATAAACTGGCCACAGTGTACGTGTGCTTAACATAGCTATAGTTCCACGACAAACGCATGGAGTCAAGCGGGTGCTCCCAATGCTTCTCGCCAAGATGAAATGCAATGCTTGCAGCAATGAATTAAGTAGTTGCAGCATCTTACTGCATGAATGCTCATGTTGAGTCATCCTGCCATCCTACTGAAATAATGAGAATGTTTGGTATACCTGTGAGTATATTTGTGAATATACTGCATGTATATGTTTTGTCACCAGGGGGAGCTAGAGAAACAACTTCTGCAGGCTAACCCAATCCTAGAGGCCTTCGGAAACGGCAAGACGGTCAAGAATGACAACTCCTCCAGATTCGTAAGAACCTTTTTTTTTTGTGTGTCTTTGCGCAATTATGTGATGGCGATAATGACGAGACCAGTATTGACTAACTGGATCCACTGCCAGCTGGTCTTACAAGTGACAAATCTCGCCTAATCTCTCTTTCCAGGGGAAGTTTATCCGGATCAACTTCGACGTCAATGGATACATTGTGGGAGCCAACATTGAAACTTGTATCCTTTCGATCAATACGTCGTCATAGTTCTAGAAGGACATGTACAGCCTTCAAGCTAGAATCGTTAGTTGAGAAAGCTGAGGGATGGGCTTAGATAAATAAATACACACACGTTCATGGCTAGAGCTATGGGTGTGAGGACTGACCATCCACGATGGCAGCGTTTTAGTTTTAGCCATCCCTCAGTGTTTAACGTTTACATTTGTTTACAAACATTGGAGTCAAACAAGCTTATATTTTGGGTTCTGAGGGCGCACGGCAGTATCGCTAAGCTAATGAGGCAGTAAGTTATTCTTCGAGAATCAATGGGTATGTATCACTCAAGTCCAAAAATCGATGTAGCAACTAAGGATTGTAGCTTTAACATCAAATATTCCGTAACTTATTGGTTGTCTGTGGTGGGTTTTCTTTTCTTGACGAACCATGTTGCCAGATCTGCTGGAGAAGTCCAGAGCCATCCGGCAGGCTAAGGATGAAAGAGCCTTCCACATCTTCTATTACATGCTCACAGGAGCTGGGGACAAAATGCGCTGTGAGTGACCAACAAACTCATTTTATATCAATGTTTATGCCATGTCATTATTTTTTTGGGGGTGCGGGGCAATTATTACATTTTGTGTCATTTTGGCAAAAACTTTTATCCCAAGTGACTTAGAGGAACAGTTAGGATAAGTTCCTTGCTCAAGGGTACATTAAACCAACAACTGTTCGGTTACTGGCAAAACGCTCTTAACAGCTAGTTTACATGCCGGCCATTATTATAAGTATAATGGTTGGACTGTAAAATAAGTCTTGATTTTAAATCAAATTATATCCAGTAACACTTTTTACTTGAAGCCTGCAGATATAATGCTTTATAACTTGAAACAACTAAAGCATGCATCTTCCTTTTTATAATGTCTTATAGTAAGGCTTATGTGTTCTGTCTCTCTCTAACCAGCTGAGTTGTGTCTGGAGGACTACAAGAACTACCGCTTCCTGACCCACGGGAACGTGACCATCCCTGGTCAGCAGGACCGTGACCTGTTTGTGGAGACCATGGACGCCTTCAACATCATGAGCATCCCAGAGGAGGAGCGGATAGGTACACAAACTCCCCTCTGTCACACCTGATTCTTAGCCTGTAATACTACAGTATTCAAATAGCTTTTTTCAAGATCAATGCAATTCCTGTAAATAACTGATGTATTGTGATTGATGGTCTTGTTCTCCATCAGGTCTTCTGAAAACTGTGTCCGCCGTTCTCCAGCTGGGGAACATGAGCTTCAAGAAGGAGCGCAACTCTGACCAGGCCTCCATGCCTGATGACACAGGTACTTTACATCTGTTTTTCACTAATCATTTCTGGGGTTCCCCCAGGATCGGTACTGGGTTCATTTTTTTTGTTTTTTAGTTCAGCAGTAGCTGACCTGTTTCTACTAATCAAGAGCTCTGTGATTTAATTGAATCAAGTGTGTTCTGGGTTGGAACAAAAGTGCGCACCCTCTACTCCACCACTTGGGTCCTTAATGAGACTTTGTCTCCTGCAACCCTCCTTCATGGCTTCTACAATCCCTTACCTTCTCCATTCATCCAGCACCACCCACTCACCCACCCCTTTCTCTCTGCCTCAGCGGCCCAGAAAGTGTGCCACCTGCTGGGCATGAACGTGACCGACTTCACCCGGGCCATCCTGTCCCCCAGGATCAAGGTGGGCAGGGACTACGTTCAGAAGGCCCAGACCCAGGAGCAGGCTGAGTTTGCGGTGGAGGCCCTGGCCAAGGCCTCCTACGAGAGGATGTTCCGCTGGCTGGTGATGAGGATCAACAAGGCCCTGGACAAGACCAAGAGACAGGGAGCCTCCTTCATCGGCATCCTGGACATCGCTGGCTTTGAGATCTTTGAGGTGAGCTGAAGATTGTGGGAAAGGGGTTTGTTGGTCATTGAATACAAAACAATGGCTTGGCGTGAGTGGTCGTTGATTGTCATTTGGTTTTCAAAATGCATCTTCATCTCTATTTAGATGGTGCGTGGACATCATTACTGCTTTCTCACGTTAAAATAAACGTATTTCTGAGTTCCCACCAACAAGGTCTGTCTAATGTGTACCTTCTGTCTTTTCCCCGCTTTCTCCTGTAGCTGAACTCGTTTGAGCAGCTGTGCATCAACTACACCAATGAGAAGCTGCAGCAGCTGTTCAACCACACCATGTTCGTCCTGGAGCAGGAGGAGTACCAGAGGGAGGGCATCGAGTGGAGCTTCATCGACTTCGGCCTGGACCTGCAGCCCTGCATCGACCTCATCGAGAAGCATGTAAGTATATCTCCACCTCTTCCCTAATGGACCTGAGGCTTATGTGATTTGTTCTGTTCCAAATTACACATTGTCTTAGGATGGATTGCTGTTTATGCTTGTCCAAATGTTTTGTTTACCTGGCTGCTGTCACCAAATGCTAACTTAGGCATCTTTTTCCCTAAACCAATGCAAGTCAATATCCCCTAAAGTTAGCATGTTTTAAATGTCCTCCACCTTTCTCTCTGCTGTTCCTAGGCCAGTCCTCCTGGTGTGCTGGCTCTGCTGGATGAAGAGTGCTGGTTCCCCAAGGCCACGGACAAGAGCTTTGTGGAGAAGGTGGTTCAGGAGCAGGGAAACAACCCCAAGTTCCAGAAGCCCAAGAAACTCAAGGACTCTGCCGACTTCTGCATCATCCACTACGCTGGAAAGGTCAGTTCACCACTCGTGGTGAATCTATCAATCACTAATTGGGTGGTAAAATTCGGGCGACTTTATGAAAGTTTTCAGAGATCCTACAACTGGGATTTCTGAAAAAACGGGGAATTTTGCAACCCTTATAATTTCTTGAACCTGAGAAAATTGGTAATACCACAACGTCTTGACTGGTCAGCTATGTGATCACAAAATGGTTCCTCCCCAGGTGGACTACAAGGCCGATGAGTGGCTGATGAAGAACATGGACCCCCTGAATGACAACGTGGCCACGCTGCTCAACCAGTCCACTGACAAGTTTGTGTCGGAGCTTTGGAGAGACGGTAAGTCTCGTGAGATACTGAGAGCTGACTGGACCTGTGGCGTCTGAGGGGAGGAGGGCTCATAATGATGGTTATCAAATGCATGAAAACCATTAATTATGAGCTGTCCTCCCCTCAGCAGCTTACACTAGACTAGAAAGTAACTGGGTTGGGCTGTAGACTCTAATAGTGTGATGTCACCTACTGTTGGTACATGGAATTGATTGGTGTTGGCCAATAGAACTGCCTGCAACCTTTCTGTATGTTTGAACTGAAAGTACTTGGCGAAAGAAAAGAACTGCAGGAAAGATGAGTTGATAAGTGCTATCTATGAACCTGTTGCTCCTTTTCATTCTCTCTCTCAGTGGACCGTATTGTGGGCCTGGACAAAGTTGCTGGGATGTCTGATGGGGGGATGCACGGGGCCACTAAGATCCGTAAGGGCATGTTCCGCACCGTGGGCCAGCTCTACAAGGAGCAGCTGTCCAACCTCATGACCACTCTCAGGAACACCAACCCCAACTTCGTCCGCTGCATCATCCCCAACCACGAGAAGAAGGTATGGTGTCTACAGTCATCAAATCTTCCATTGATCAATGAGTGTGTTTGACTATAAACTTAAATATATGATTAATACGAGGCACAGGCAGTTGGTCTTTGCTTCAGCACATATACTATAAAATGAATATTTAAAATCCTGGCTCTTCACTTTGTCACTGTCAGGCTGGTAAGCTGGAGCCCCATCTGGTTCTGGAGCAGCTGAGGTGTAATGGAGTTCTGGAGGGGATCCGTATCTGCAGACAGGGCTTCCCCAACCGCATCGTCTTCCAGGAGTTCAGACAGAGGTAACCACGGAAACATATCTTTGTGGTCATCTCCTTCCTGTTTATCAGCTTCACTGTCAGCAGACTAGCCTCTTACTGTTTAACTTAAACTTCTCCTGCTTTCCCAGATATGAGATCCTCACTCCCAACGCCATTCCCAAGGGATTCATGGACGGCAAACAAGCCTGTGTGCTCATGGTAAGAGGCGTCCGAACAAACCATCGTTCAGCAGTCTTCCAATGTCATTCCCAAATGTCATCCTCTTTCCTTCCTCTTCCCAGATCAAGGCCCTGGAGCTGGATTCCAACCTGTTCCGGATTGGCCAGAGTAAGGTGTTTTTCCGGGCCGGCGTCTTGGCCCACCTGGAGGAGGAGAGGGACATTAAGATCACCGACATCATCATCAGCTTCCAGTCCTGGTGTCGTGGATACGTGGCCCGCAAGTAAGGAATTTGTCATTTGGAGCAGTGACTAGCATAGGTTTGGCTTGTGATTTTTCTACTGTATATTAGTTGGTGTGAGCATGCTACGTACACATACTCCAATAACATCATGTAGATTGATTGAATGTCTTTTTTTCTGTCTCCAGAGCCTTCATGAAGAGACAGCAGCAGCTGACTGCTATGAAGGTGATCCAGAGGAACTGTGCTGCTTACCTCAAACTCAGGAACTGGCAGTGGTGGAGGCTTTTCACCAAGGTACACGCACTGTTGCAAATCCATATGGGAGCATCCTAATATCAGTGTTGCAGACCTCATCCCCTACTCCTCAGCTACCTGCATTGTCCTGAGTCCCCGTCCTCTTCCCCTACTCCCCCAGGTGAAGCCTCTGCTGCAGGTGACCAGGCAGGAAGAGGAGATGCAGGCTAGGGAGGATGAGCTGGAGAAGACCAAGGAGAGGCAGCAGCAAGCTGAGGAGCAGCTGCAGGAGTTTGAGGCCAAGCAGCAACAGGTATGGAGTGTGCCTTCTAGTAATTCTATTTCTATGGATTAGACTAAGCTCCAATGTAAGGTAATGACTGGTACACTCAGAACGATTATGAATTGGTGCCTTTCAATATGTCTAATTGGTGTAGTTTCCCAGACAGACTAGTCCTGGACTAAAAAGCATTTAACTGGGATTTGCCATTGAGTTTGCTATTTAGTCCAAGGCTTAATCTGTCCAGGAAATCGCCCCTAGTGTCTTACACATTGTTGATGGATGGAGTGAATTACTTCCATACCATTTAACACCATAGTATCATAAACCAACCAGCATCTCAGCCTTGGTGTGTATCATTGCCCTGTTTCTAACACATGCCCCCCACTCCCCCTAGCTGAATACAGAGAAGCTAGCCCTGCAGGAGCAGCTGCAGGCGGAGACGGAGCTGTGCGCCGAGGCGGAGGAGATGCGCTCCAAGCTGGCCACCAGGAAGCAGGAGCTGGAGGAGATCCTCCACGACCTGGAGTCCAGAGTGGAGGAGGAGGAAGAGAGGGTCACCCAGCTACAGACCGAGCGGAAGAAGATGCAGACCAACATCACGGTAGTTAAACCTTTTTTTTTTTTTTTTTTAAGTTATATTATTTATGGTGGACTATAACTTTCCCTTGTTAATTGAGCCTTGTGGTCCAAACCTGTCAGTCACATGTAAAGATTAACTTTATTTCTCCTATTAAATTGCCTTTGTACATTTTCACTGGTTTTCATTTTCCCTTCCATTTCACCCTCCAAGGGGTGTGGTGCTTTTAATGAACTTGGAGAGGAAGAGAGTGATGGAAGGAATTGAGGTGAAAACATCTGAATTAAAACGTTCCATCTCTCTCCCTCCATCTGTGTTTAGGACCTGGAGCAGCAGCTGGATGAGGAGGAGGCAGCTAGGCAGAAACTGCAGCTGGAGAAGATGACTACAGATGCCAAGCTGAAGAAGATAGAGGAGAATGTCATGGTGCTGGATGACCAGAACAACAAACTCAATAAGGTTTGTAGTACAAGTTGAGGCATTAGCATGTTTTTTCAGATGGATGGAAGAATAAAATAATCAATTGGGCAGTTATTCAATCATTCCAGCAATAAAGCAAGTAATCATGGACCAATTTTTATTAAGAGTAAAGTAGGGACTAGGTGTTATCTTTGAATGTAATATCCGGTTGTGCTCTTATGGTTCAGACATTGTAACCTTCTGGGGTTGTTATTTTGTAACAGTGTGGGGTTATTTGTTTACTTGCAGGAGAAGAAGCTGTTGGAGGAACGTATCTCAGAGTTCACCACCAACCTGACTGAGGAGGAGGAGAAGTCCAAGAGCCTGCAGAAACTCAAGAACAAGCACGAGGCCATGATCACTGACCTGGAGGGTAGGTGGACCGTAGACATACAATGACAGATTCTACGTTTACCACTTTAAAGTATTGAGACAACCCTGGTTTCCTCTCCCTCATCAGACCGGCTGAGGAAGGAGGAGAAGAGTCGTCAAGAGCTGGAAAAGAACCGCAGGAAGCTGGAGGGAGACTCCACGGAGCTGAATGACCAGATGGCTGACCTGCAGGCCCAGATAGCCGAGCTCCGAGCCCAGCTGGCCAAGAAGGAGGAGGAGCTAATGGCTGCGCTGGCCAGGTGAGGGGGAAGGGAAATGCATGATTGGAGAAAGGGGCCTAAATTAATTTACTGATTTTGTGTAATTTTGACATTTTATAAATGACACATTATAGGCCGCATGTATGGGGGGGGGACGCAGGCCACATTAAATTGGCGTGCGGCCGGCGTTTGGTTGGCCTGAACGAGATGTTATTTTACTTTCCATTGAAAGAGTTTAATCTGCTGTTTATTAGGATCTCATTAAGCCCATACAGTAAAACCAAAGCTGACAAAATAGTCTTGTATGACTTTTAATTTCAATGCTTTACACTCTAACCCCCATCCTCCTTCGCTCCCCACCCCCCTCCAGGATAGAGGAGGAGGCCGCGGCCAAGAACACGGCCCAGAAGAAGATCCGGGAGCTGGAGGCCCAGCTTTCTGAGCTGCAGGAGGACCTGGAGCTGGAGAGGGCTGCCAGGGCCAAGGCTGAGAAACACCGCAGGGACCTGGGAGAGGAGCTGGAGGCTCTGAAGACTGAGCTGGAGGACACACTGGACTCCACTGCAACACAACAAGAGCTCAGGTACTGGGAGCGTGCATGCACACACACACACACACACACACACACACACACACAGTTGGAGGTGAAGGACAGTGGTTTGCCATGTGTAAATGTCAAGTTTTAGTTATAGACCATTACCTGTTGAGAAGACATATGGGGCCAGTCCTCAATTCCCCTCTTCCTCCACCACTTTCAATCGCTCTCTCCTGTTGTTCAGAACCAAGCGTGAGACTGAGGTGACCCAGCTAAAGAAGGTTTTGGAGGACGAGGCCAAGGTGCACGAGCAGCAGGTGGCCGACATGAGGCACAAACACAACCAGGTCTTCGACGAGCTCAACGAACAGCTGGAGCAGGCCAAGAGGGTGAGGGCTCTCTTAAACTGCATTATACTGTTCATATGTAGGCATCGTGGGAATTTCTCTCTTTTGGGGGGGTGGAATCTTTATTTTAATTTTATATTGCCTGTCGATTGACCGGTCAGCCCGTAACATTCAATGTTTTACTGTAATAGTTTGTATTTCATATTGAAGTCTTCATCAGCATGAATTTATATAACCAACATGAACTCTTTCTCGGAAGTAAAACGAGCTGTACTTCATAGTATTTCGGTAGAGAACCGCCGATGTAACCTCCTGCCCATGTGTCTGCTCGTTCAGAACAAGGCGTCAGTGGAGAAAGCCAAGCAGGCCATGGAAAGCGAACATAATGAGCTGGCCATCGAGCTGAAGACCCTGAACCAGGGGAAGAGTGAGTCAGAGCAGCGCAGGAAGAAGGCTGAGACCCAGGTCCAGGAACTGCAGATCAAACACACTGAGAGCGAGAGGCAAAGGAAGGAGCTGGCCGAGAAGGTGGCCAAGATGCAGGTAGGTGTGGACTGGATGTTGGATGCTTGGCTGTAGCTGATGGAGAAAGGGATATGAGGCAAGAGGGTAAATGAATGGGGTATGCAGAACACTTTGGGGGTTTTCAAAGTGTTATGTTGGTGGATGGATAGATAAACATGATACAATTGTATTTGTCACATGCACCGAATACAACAGGTGTAGACCTTAGAGTGAAATGCTTACTTACGAGCCCTTAACTAACAATACAGTTCAAGAAATGGAGTTAAGAACATTTTTACTAAATAAACTAAAGTACAAAATAAAGTAATAATATAACAAGGCTATATACGGGGGGGGGTACCGAGTCGATGTGCGGGGCTACAGGTTAGTTGAGGTAATTTGTACATGTAGGTAGGGGTGAAGTGACTGCATAGATAATAAACAGCGAGTAGCAGCAGTGTGAAAACAAAAGGGGGGGTGGGGTTAATGGATGATAATGGATTGACGTGGTTCTGGAGGATGTGGTTAAATGGCGGTGTTAATTCCTCCTTTCTGTGTCTAGTCTGAGCTGGACAACGTCAACAGCGTGTTGAGTGTGGTTGAGAGCAAGTCCATCAAGGCAACTAAAGACTGTTCCACTGTGGAGTCTCAACTGCAGGATGTACAGGTACGGTCACACAGACACGCTCACCAACAGAGACGCGCGCACACACCCATGTTGTGCTCTTTAGAAATGGCCTTAAACACACACTAACCATTCTTTCTCTCTTTTTTGTCCTCTTTCTAGGCGCTGCTCCAGGAGGAAACTCGTCAGAAGCTCTCCTTCTCCACTCGTCTGCGTCAGATGGAGGAGGACCAGAACAACCTGAGGGAGACACTGGAGGAAGAGGAGCAGGGCAAGAAGAACACGGAGAAGCAGCTCTACACCCTCCAAGCTCAGGTTAGTACCAGCTCTACACCCTCCAAGCTCAGGTTAGTACCAGCTCTACACCCTCCAAGCTCTGGTTGCTAGCACATTCCTCTGTCCCTCTATCTCCATAATACTACCCAGGTTTGTTTCCCCTATCGTACATGTATTACACCACCTCAGTGAATGCATACAGAAATCTTCCTCTTTTCTCAATAAAATCCCGATTTTTGAACTATGCCACCTTGTACGCTAGGACATACAAACCATGAAGTCTGAGGCATTTCATGTATTTTACGTATTGACACGACTTGATGCTTTAGCTTGACCAATCGGCACTACATTTCATGTGCATCTCTTCTCCTCCCTTTTTACCTTTCTACCAAACTTCTCATACTCTTCTCTTATCCTCAGCTGACGGAGATGAAGAAGAAGATGGAGCTGGAGACCCAGTCCCTGGAGGGGGCGGAGGAGAACAAGAAACGGATGCAGCGGGAGCTGGAGGGCGTGGGCCAACAGCTGGAGGAGAAGGCATCGGCCTACGACAAGCTTGACAAGACCAAGACTCGTCTGCAGCAGGAGCTGGATGACATGATGGTGGACCAGGACAACCTCAGGCAGACGGTGTCCAACCTGGAGAAGAAGCAGAAGAAGTTTGACCAGGTGAATGGGTTGATGGGGGACGGCATAGAGGTTCTATAGCATCATATGATGATGATGATGAATAGATCAATCATTTTCGGTTCAAATTTGCTTCATGCACTATATCAAAACAAAAAGTTGGATTTTACTCAACTGTCTTACTGGCATACCTTCTTGCCTGTCACTATAACAGATGCTGACTGAGGAGAAGACCATCTCCAGCCGGAATGCTGAGGAGAGGGACCGGGCTGAGGCCGAGGCCAGGGAGAAGGAAACGCGGGCCCTGACTCTGACCCGCGAGCTGGAGACCATTAAGGACCTGAAGGATGAACTGGACCGGGCCAACAAGGTCCTCAAGGCAGAGATGGATGACCTGGTCTCATCGAAGGATGACGTCGGTAAAAGTGTAAGTCCGATCACAAATGTTGTTGTGGAACTATTGCTAGTGGGTGAATCAAGTTCTCGATTCATTGAGTCTTGTCTTTATAGACTCCTAAAAATGCAAATCCAGTCTGACCTTCTCCAATGTGTTTTACAAATCGGGAGGATGTGAGGATAGTTTGGAACTTTTCCAAATACCGGAAAACGTGAATGCACCATCCCTCCCACACTCCCTCATTGTTGAATGAAAATGTTTTCATTTTATTCTGATGTTCCTCCTTTTTGCCTCTTGTGCAGGTCCACGAGCTGGAGAAAGCGAAGCGTGCCATGGATCAACAGCTGGAGGAGATGCGCGTGCAGCTGGAGGAACTGGAGGATGAGCTGCAGGCCACGGAGGACGCCAAGCTGCGTCTGGAGGTCAATATGCAGGCCATGAAGGCCCAGTCCGACAGGGACCTGCAGGCCAGAGATGAGCAAGGTGAAGAGAGGAGGAAGCAGCTGGTCAAACAGGTACTGGGTTGTGTTCATTCCATACCAATTGGAAGAAAGCAGTCTGAAACCGGAACAGACTACTTGAACTTATACAATAAGAAATGCTCTAATAAGAAATGTAACCTACTAAACACAACCTTGGATCTGTGTGATGTTCCCCAGGTGCGTGAGATGGAGACTGAGCTGGAGGATGAGCGGCGGCAGAAAGCCCTGGCCGTGGCTGCTAAGAAGAAGCTGGAGGCAGACCTGGGAGAACTGGAAGCAGGCATCAGCATGGCCAACAAGGGTCGTGACGAGGCCCTCAAACAGCTGAAGAAACTGCAGGTAATACAGAGGGACACACACAGAAGGGCAGTGTGAGTTTTGGGCTACTTTTTTGAGGCACTCTGCTTTTACTGGTATTTCCAGGATTGTTCGCTAGTGTTGCTGCATGTAGGAAATGTTTTGTAATTGACACAAGCCGTTTCCAATCAATTAAAAGGTGTTGGCTTGCCAGTCGCTGGACCCGGGTTCGAGTCTCGGTCGGGGCTACCCCCTTAATTCGCTACATTATACTTCCATGGTTGGTTTCAATGACTCTCCCCTTTTAACTGACCAATTTATTTTTCCTACAACTTCCAAGTCTGTTGGAGAGGATCAGCTTGTGCAAATTGAGGTGTAGAATCAATGATCTACAAAGTCTTCCCTGCCAAATAATAATTCTGTGCATCGCGTTAGTTATGTTATGGGGGGGAAGGTTAGTGTTAGGACAAACGCACTACCATGATACACTTCCACACTCCATCCCCAGGTGGCAGCAGCAACTGGGTCGAGATGCTGAGCCAAGCCTTTATTTGCACATAGGTGCTGCCAATGAAGATGATAGGCAAGTGTCCCAGCTGGCATAGCTTGAGGCTGCTGGTTTTGTTTGTTGGCCACGAGGCCTTTCGTTTGTTTTTGTCTTTAGTTTGTGTATGCCTTTTGTATTTGTTTTGTCACCATCTGAACAAATAATAACCTGCTTGGACTGGCCGACCAAGTTGTCATGAAGGTGCTGGATCTAAGGTAATGTGGCTTGTTCCTGGGGTGTGTTCAGTTCTATTGAACATTTGCTATGTTGTGTAATTGTTTGTCATGAAAGACGCGTTTCCCCAAAATGTTCTTCAAGCTATGTTTGTTCCATGTGGTGGGGTGTGGCTTGAAGCATGAGGTTACTTATTTAAAAGGATAATAAAAGATCTTCTACAAACCCAGAATCTGACCTTGTGGATACCATTTGTTTGTCTCTGCTTGCTGTCTGAATGAAGTTGGCAGTTTCGTGGGCGAATGCTAACTAGCATTAGCGCAATGAAGTCTACGGGTAGCAATGCAGATGTTTGTCTAAAGTAAGCTAGGAGAGGTTTGGAGCAGTGCTAGTGAGTTTCAGCTGATGGGTTTTGGTTAACAAATGTTTGTGGCGGTGGCCATGAGATTAGTACATTGTTTGCAGCTGGTATTTATCTACTGTAGGGCATTTAACTCGAAATCAAAATTTTATTAGATTTAGATTTCCCAGTTGGGAGTATGTGTTAGCGCTAGGCTAGTGGCTAACTGTTGCTATGGTTGGTAGCATTGTGCATTGTGCCGAGCGTAGTTTCTCATGGGGAGTTTTGAGTTATCCCCAGTTTGTAAAGTTAATCATGTTTTAGGAGAGTGCTGATGAAAAAAACTAAATGAAAAAAAAAAAACGGGAGGAGGATTTGTGGGGGTCCCTGAAGGAAAATTGTTTATGCTAAACTAGATGGTGGTTCCCAGGAAATGATTCTTGTCTCTAGCTGAGACCTTCTGGGCAGAGATATGTGTGCCTTCTGCAGGTTGAGAGATTCGTGTGTCTATTTAAGGACATGTTCCTTGTCAAAGTAGCTAAGGTTGTGGTTCCTCAGCAGGCTGACCGTGAGCTTGTTTGGGTGTCAGATTTAGCTGACAATTTTCTCACTAAACTGTGTGGGAGATTCTTCCCAATCGTGATGCTAGTGTGAATCCGCTGGAAGACCTGATCTGGGTTTTGCGGGGTGACACTGCTGTTTTGTGAGGAGAATCAAGAGCTTGAAAAATAGTTTGGAAAAGCCAGATCCACTGGTTTTGACACTTCCTGTTGAGGAGCGGTTGACAGTTCCTGTAGCATGTAGGCTTAGTGAGTCTCCTGTTAAGGTGGAGGAAAGTGAGGATATGACTAGCGGTTTCCCTCCAGTGAGTACTCAGGGCTGAGCAAAGAGGCGTTGGGGAACAGGGTTGTTCCTAGTGAGTTTTCTGAAGTTGGTTAATGTTCACTTGTCCCTGGTGGTGGTTGTTCCAAGTCTCTCATCGGTGCTTGCATATCAGATTGCACTTGGTGCTTGTGACCATGGGCCTAGTTAATGGATTTGGTCTCAGTTTTGTTGTGGTAATTTCCTGTATTACTAAATGAGAGTTTACAAACCACACACAAGTCAGTTATATTTTAAACTCCATCTGTAATTATATGAGCTTCACCATAGCCCTTTGACTCTCAGATCAATTCAGTGTCTATAAAGGAATTCTCTTAGAGTGCTTACAAAATAATACTTAGTATCTTTTATAGCCAAGATACACCCCTCTCAACTCACATGACGAACCACAGATCTCAGAAAACTTCACAAAGGGCCTTTTACTTGAAAGAGGAGTATCCCATAGCCAGATAGCATTAGCTATAAATTATCGTTCAGTTTGGTCTCTTGGGTGAGGTTCTACTTCTCGTTCTTGGTACTTCATAGTACCAAAACATTACCTCATCCAATGGCATATCTCAAATACACCCCCTCCTGGACAAGCTCAGAGGGGAGTGAGCCTCTAGGTCTTATACTAGGTCAAGATTCATGCAACATCAGAGGGGTAATACAATGGTTCCAGACACTGCCATACTACTCCCCCCAATGGGAAAGGAGGGAATTACTGGAGTACAGACATTGTGGAGATAACTAACTGGTTCCCCATTAATCACGCCATCCCTTCACATGGTTTAGGAATAGTTAGACACATTCACATATGAAGACAATGTTCAAACCTGACTTCTCCCTTTCTGATATTCTGCATATTACCAGACATGTAAAAGACAAGCCTGACCTCTCCCCTCTGGGCCCCAAGTGACTTTTCCCTAGAGAAGAAAGATGCAACTGCCAACAGTATAGTCCAAAAGAAGACATTCTAATGACAAGTATAAAGTAAATAAAACATCTTATTTATCTATGTTACCTAACTAATTCTGATTCAGCTACGACAGTTTAGAACCAGAGGGGTCACAGCTGGTCCCTTGAACAAACCAAGTCAGACTTTTAGCATGAAGTAATTACCTGAGTGCAAAGCAGTAAATTTGATGGATTTGTTTTAACTGGCTTCTGGTTTTGAGAATGGCTTGATCTCTCAAATACACAGTAACTTTCTCTATGCACCAAAAGTGAGCTGAAGGTATGTTTAACAGCTGTTAGGTTTACACTGACAAAAACGTAGTTCACAGCTCACTACAAATTAGGCAGTGTGCAGTCTTCAGTAGAAGGATACCAAGCCCTACAGTCTGGTGTGGAACTTGACTCAGTCCTTTGGTTCTCTCCTATACAGGCCCTGTTGAAAGATCAGATGAGGGAGCTGGAGGATCTTCGTCTGTCCAGGGACGAGGCCCTCAACATGGCCAAGGAGAACGAAAAGAAGGTCAAGGCAATGGAGGCTGACACCATCCATCTCCAGGAGGTATGTCTGGCTGCAGGGCTCTGGCTTGCCGTCTCCACCCCCATTGTCCATGTTCTTATGCGCCTCATGACAGACTCCTCTCCATCTTCCATAGGAGTTGGCGTCTGCTGAGCGAGTCAAGAAACAGGCCCAGACAGAGAGGGATGAACTGCAGGATGAGCTCAACAGCCACAACGCTAAGAAGTACGGCTCAGACACCTCATAGAAACACTGAAATTGCATTGATTTGCATCGAGTTTGCAATTTCTCTGATGGGTTTTCTTCCTCCCAACCAAAATGTCCCCCCCCACCCTCAGTTCCCTGACGGTGGATGAGAAGAGGAGGCTGGAGTCTCGTATCGCTAAGCTAGAGGAGGAATTGGAGGAGGAGCAGTTGAACACAGAGATGGTCAACGACCGCTTGAGGAGAACCACACTGCAGGTAATGAACTGATCGCAGAGGAGCTGTACCGAGGAAAGTGTTTGATTTATCTGGGTTAGTCACAAGGAGATGAAGGGAAAAGAGGGACTCTGGTTGAAGAATAATTGAGTTCTGTTTGTGGTGTTTCAACCCGAATCGTTAGAGCTCTATTTGTAGTAGAAGTACCCAACTGAGACAAATACACCATGTCTAACGTTATAGGCCGGCCACTACATTGTCCAATTCATCTCAATGCATAGTCTTGTCCATACCTCCACACACTCCGCCCTAGACTGACCAGCTGACCACTGAGCTGACGGCAGAGCGCAGTACCGCCCAGCGCCTGGAGGGGCTCCGGGCCCAGCTGGACCGGCAGAACAAGGAGCTGAAGCTCAAGCTGCAGGAGCTGGAGGAGACTGTGAAGTCCAGATACAAGGCCTCTATCGCTGCCCTGGAGGCCAAGCTACTGCAGCTGGAGGAGCAACTGGACTTGGAGTTCAAGTAAGTAAAAAAAAACATTGGCGCGGTCTCCCTTGGTCTTTCCTCAATTCCTCACGTCCTCTATCCTTGTTTCCTTTTCAATGTATTGCAGGAGAGGATCCAAGGTCCCTCCCCTTTGACCGATTATGAATTTTGAGAAGCAGGTTAGGAGAACGCCCCTTCATGAGTCATGTCTTGACTTTGTTTTTTTCTGTTCTAAGGGAGCGTCAGCATTCGTCCAGGCTGGTCAAGCGCACGGAGAAGAAGCTGAAAGAGGTCCTGCTGCAGGTGGAGGACGAGAGACGCAACACCGAGCAGTACAAAGCAGAGGTGGGTCTACTCTGCGTGGAACTAGATCAGTTACCTACTCCAACATCAGTTGACTACCCCTATATCAGTAGCAACATGGGTGTAATGTATATCAGTGAAGGCTGCTGAATTTCTAGAACGGAGCAAATGGCATCAAACCCATGGAAGCCATATGTGTGTATTTGATATCATTCTACCTATTCTACTCCAGCCATTACTATGAGCCCGTTCTCCCCAATTAAGGTGCTACCAACCTCCTGTGGTGTGTGTATAGTCTCAGGTACAATGTAACCAGACAAGCGAGATGACGGGTACAGATTGTATTGTAAAGATCTGGGGTGTTCATTATTCAGATTGTTTTGCAACGGAAACGTTTACTGTAGGAACCAAACGGAAGTAAATGGAGGTGGACCTACCTGAATTTGTCCAATAAACTCTTTTTTTTTTTTTTTTTGCAAAACGTTTTCAGTTTGGAGTAAATGATTTCTGTTACAAAAACGTTTTGCAACAGACTAAACATTTTCCAACGGAAACCGACGAATGTATCCCAGATAATCTGTGCAGACCTGTCCTGTATCTGCGCTGATATCTGGGAAAACAACCAGAAACCGCATGCTGTATAGCTGCAGCTACTGAACCACCTTGCACAGTTACTGTATAGCCTCCATAGATGGATACATATATTTGCAGCCACTGATTGAACGTCCTCTTCCTGTACTCCACAGGCGGACAAGGCGAACAACCGCACACGTCAGCTAAAGCGTCAGCTGGAGGAGGCAGAGGAGGAAGTGACACGTGCCAACGCCAACCGCAGGAAGCTGCAGAGGGAGCTTGATGATGCCACTGAGTCGCAAGACGCCGTGACCCGAGAGGTCAGCACCCTGAAGAGCAAGCTCCGGTATGGTCATCTCTCCCTCTACCCTATATTCATTAGAGTGAAATGTTGCACAAGTTTTAGTTAGAAATGGATTGTGTAGAGCAGAGTTTCCCAAACGCGGTCCTGGGGCCCCCCCTGTGTGCGCGTTCTGGTTTTTGCCATAGGTGTAGAATGTATGTCAGGTAGAAGGGATCATGTCAGAATTTTTGGGGGGAAACATTCTGAATTCACTGAATACAACCCAACCTTTTGATAGTTAGACTGATTTATAGTTATGGTGTTTTTGGCACTCCTTTTTACAGGAACACAATATGTTACTGGGTCTTTTGACTTTGAACACGCATAAAAGGATCTCAATGTATTTAAGTAATTTCGCAGTCATAAAACCTGTTACCAAATATATCTCTGAAGTTGTTGATTTACTCTTTGCAGGCGCGGGGACTTGCCTTTAAACATGCGCCGTGTCATGAATCGCACAGGCATGGGGGACAGTGATGAGGAGATGGATCTGACCAGCGATGCATCCAAGCCTATACCCGAGTGAGATGAACGTGACAGGAGAGAGATGCAAACTTTTACAGGGACCATACTGGAAATGCAAAATCTATCATAGATTTAAATAATAGTGCATTCTATAGCTGACTGCTCCATCAGCCATCCTTGCTATCATACAAATAATTGTATGCCAAGATTTATACTGCTCTCTTCAGTGTCCATTTTTGACAATCTGTTTTGTTCAGGTAGGCCTAGTTGGAGATCTGTGATCGTTCTCCTAGATTTACTAATTCACATTTGAAATCTGTACAGTGCATGTGTGCAAAACAAATCTGTGGCCAAATTATATTTTGTCATGAATGTGACTTTTTTTTTAGAGGCTAGCGTTCCAAATATGTGACTTTCTAGATCCATTTTTCTACTCAGCCATTTTCAATATTATAAGAAGTATATTATTCTGACATGGTTTAGCAGCATAAATTGTTAGTGTGGCTAGAATACACCACAATATCCGCTGCCACCTCTTTTTCCCTTGGAACTTGTATGATACTTTTTCTGCCATCTTTCGCTGTGCACAATGTTTTTTCTTTATGAATGCAGTAATTTAATATGGTTTATTAGTGTTGTACTATGTACTTCTGGTATACATTTTTTTTCACTGGTATTTTCTGCACACACATTAGTACTTAACTTTTAATCCACATATTGTAGTACATGCATCACATTAGAACATTTGCACACAGTTATTACATCTACAGTTAAAGCCTGCACTTTATACCTGAAGGTCACAGGCATGAAGTTGGTGCATATACACTGAGAATAACTACAGCCTAAACACTTGCAAATTGTATTATGCTGAAATATGTGCGGGGTCTTTTCTGATAGTTATTGGTCTCTTGAAATTATTGACTGCTTTGAGTTGATCCATGTGCTCTGCTAAATAGAGAGAATGGTGGTGGGTTAGATGGCACTGTTCTTTGCACATGAGTGGCAGTGACTACTACATGGTGTGAATTCTACTTCACATCTAAGAATACATACTCTTATTTTTAATCTAGCTTGGTCACTTTCATTTGCTGTTATCTCACTTTCACATATTTCAATTGAGTTTAGAGGTTCTGCAAGATCTAGTGGGGATGTATGCTTATGCTGAATTTTCACTGTTTAATGAGTTGTCACTGAGGGGTATATTGACAATTGTTTTATTTCAGAGTATTTTGTATTTTATCAGATGCCATGTTTCAATAAAATGATATTAAAAGGATATGACTGCAATATTTAACCCTGAAGTTAATACTTTCACTGCATCAATACTAATTTTCACTAACGGAATAAACAGAAGTTTTAAACGAAGGAGCGATACCACAAATTAGCTACAGTATTTACACATGCAGTCCTCAAGTACACCACCAGAGGGTTCAAAGAGTATAACTAGAAATATTGCCTATGCTCCCCTCCCACTGTATATTTTGCAGTGGAAAGCGAGATGAAACCGGTTGGCCACAACTGGTACGGGGTAGAGAGGGGCTTGGGGCGACGTGGGGGGAAATTGCTGATCTCACTACGCACGCACTGCAGGTTTGACATTTCCCGACACTGACAAACATTGTCATTGACAGCAAGAAACAAGGTGGATGGCAGCAACTGCATAGTCTACGTTTTAAATCTAGTGAATTATATTTTACTAGGTAGTAGATGAATACACGTTGGTTGCTGTGGGCAGTCAAACGTTTTAGTACAAAGCCAGCCAACTACTTTTGCAAAGACAGGACAGCTAACGTTGGCTAGCTTGCTGAGACAGTTTGCTAGCTACCTAACGATTAAACGGAGTATTTATTTGAGCTAAACACCATTATAGTATTACTGAAAGGTCCGCGCTTACTAGGTCTCTAGCTTTTTGTTCAGCTAACAGTTCGCTAGTTGGTGTAATGACGACTTGTTTCTTGTAGCCTGTCACCGGCAAAATGACTGTCTTTGAAATTAATAATCGATCCCTAGCTAACTTCAAAGCGCTTTAAAGCCAGGTAAGGTAAGTTTACGTGCCATGTGCATGATATTTGACCACCTTTTCAGTAGCTAACTAATGTATTCAGTTTGACCTGATGTAGTCCTTTTATAGTTTAATAGCTGTAGCGAGTCTCTGCAAAACATTGCATCATTATGTTGACGTGCGTATGTAATTGGTATAGCTATTCACCCCCTCACTGTAGTTGGGGCTGTAAACAAACAGCGACAAGACGGCAAGAGAAGGGAAGGAGGCGCACGAATCGCTCTTTCTGGATTCATCCACTGCATCATCAAAAATGGAGTTGGCACTGGTAAGTTAGTAAAGTTAGCTACAAATGTATACATGAACACTATGTAGTCCACAGGCATTGTCTTTGTTACTATACGAGCGCGCTAACCTGACTGACAGAGTGATACTGAGTCTCAGAATATTCACTTTAATTAAAGATGCAGAAAACGCTCCGCCATTTCCTGGTTGCTAAAAATCTAATAGTTCTCCTAATTTAAGTTATGACAAAAGTGTTGGGAATCGTTTTTTTTTTACCATATAAACCGCTGTGAAATATATTTTCTATAACCAAAAATATATATTTTTTCAGATGTTTGTAGTTGGTGTACACATGTAAGACGCAAAAACGAAATATTAAGGACAGGAAGCATAGAAATAACGCACATAGAGCAGATCTACTTCTTAGTCTTGCTTTCAATGAGAATGACAGAACTATAACTCAATTTCTGTGAATTTGGTCTTCACCCAAAAAGTTACATATTGCAGCTTTAAAATGTATGTCAAATTAAAACCAAATGATTGCAAAGTTAAACAAACCGTACAACTCTCTGCACAAGGACTACTTCTAACAATTTCCACAGAAAATGTTACTAAAACACATTTACTTGAATGCAATGTTGAATGCAATGTTTGGTAACAGAATGATGGCACAAACCATCATTCTGTTAGCTAAATTTGTTTTCTGCAAAGATTTGGTTTGAATACCTGCGGTCATGGGCAGGATTTGACTATATTCTCCAGAAGTATGGAGTTGAAATCGTCCAAAGTGCATGGAGGTGAGGCCAAATACCCTTTTATGTTCTACAGGCAGCCCCTCATTGGTCATAGTTGTCTGTTGCCATGGCATTCTTTAGAAAAATAGGACATATTTTTTTGTAATGATGCGAATAATGGGTTGTGAGCCTAAGCTTGTGACGTCGTGGTAAAGGAGGCTGCCAAAGACTGAGAAAGTTGTATTTTCTGTGCAAACATTGTAAAATTAGTGTAGTAGAATATTACATTGGTTATGTCATCCTGGCCTGGGGAAGACAGTGTAGTGCACACAGGCTGAAAGTCACACATTCATTTGCATAAACAGATTCCCACCACCATCCAATTCTCAGTGACCCATATTTAGTGTCACACACACACAGAGATGACAGACAGACTCTCACACACACACAGTCTAAATCACACACAGAGACACAGCCACTGCATGACTCATACATCATTTCATAGAGACAAAATTTGTCAGAAAGCGAGGGGAGGGGAGGAGAGAGAGCAGCGCAATTCTGTTGTGTATATGCATGTGTATGTGCGAATCAACGAGCAATTGAGAGAGAGAGAAACCAATTTAGAAGCCTGTGGGTGGGGGCGAGAAGAGAGGTAGCAGCAGCAAACCATTGTGTGTTAGATCGAGAGAGAGGGAAGCGAGAGATGGAGATGGCTTATTTTGTAATATGCTGTTCGTAGCAGCAGCACAGAGAGAGAGAGAGGTGAAAGAGGGAGACATGCAACAGAAACAGGATTCTCAAGGAGGCAAACCCTCAAGCATCTTGGGAAAGGTAGGGAGGATAGCCAGTGTGTGTGTGTGTTACTGTCAAGTGCCAGTGTGGATGCGTTTTCATGCTATGCTGTTGTGCAGTTGTGTCTACATGCTTTTAAAAGTAATTGTTAATCACCATGATTACAGTATTTGAGATCCGGCATCATCCGCCTGTCAGCATCTATACTGTATGTCTGTGTCCGTGTGTGTCATCTGTGAGTGTGTGTGTATATATGTTTGTGTGTCCATGTGTGTTTCAGATTGAGTGTTTAAAATTCACATGTACAGGGTTGCATGTGTGATTGGAGGGTACAGTGAACATCTGCTGCAGGACTAAGTGAAATAAAACAATGAACATTTTTATAAAAAAACAACAATAGAAATAGCACTATATACATAACTGTAGCCGTGATGAATAAATACATGTCCATTGAGGCTGACTAAAGACTGTTGAGGGGGTGAACATAGGGGGAGCAGCAGACTGACTAAAGACTGTTGAGGGGGTGAACATAGGGGGGAGCAGCAGACTGACTAAAGACTGTTGAGGGGGTGAACATAGGGGGGAGCAGCAGACTGACTAAAGACTGTTGAGGGGGTGTGAAATAAAACAATATAAATAATAATAAGAATATACATATTAACAACTGCAACAGTGATGAATGTCATTGGGGTGGGGAGGAAATGTCCATAGGGGGAGTAGCAGGGGGGAGGTGGTAGTAGGAAGTTGACTAGTGGTAGCTATTCAGCAGCCTGATGGTCTGGCGGTAGAAACTATTGGCCAGTCTTCCAGTTTTCGCCATGATGCTCCTGTACTGCCCGCGTCTGAGTGATAGAACCAGCGATAACCAGCCGTGGCTACGGTGGCTGAGGTCCCTGATGATTTTCTTGTCCTTCCTGCAACACCTGGTGTTGTAGATGTCCTGGAGGACAGACAGTGTGCACCCAGTGGTGCGTTTGGCTGCAGGAAGTGCCTTACGGTCAGAGGCAGTGGAGTTGCCGTACCAGGCTGCGATGCAGCCCGACAGTATGCTCTCGATGGTGCTCCTGTAGAACACTGAGGGCACTCTGGGAGAGGCCCAATTTCTTCAGCCTCCTGAAGTTGTTCTGCCGCCTTCACCACGGTGTCCGTGTGATTTGACCATTTTAGCTTTTCTAAGATGTCTACACAGTGGAATTTGAAGTTCTTGACCGTCTCCACGCGGTCCTGTTGATGAGGATGGGGGCTGTTCAACCTGGTTCCTACGGAAGTCCACAATCAGCTCCGTTGTTTTGCTGACGTTGAGGGAGAGGTTGTTTACCAGGCACCATGCCGTCAGAGTGCCTACCTCCTCCCTGTAGGCCATCTCGTCGTCGTTGTTGGTAACCAGGCCTACTACTGTTGTGTTGTCAGCAAACTTGATGATGGAGTTGGAACTGTGTGAGGCCATACAGAGAATACAGGAGGGGCCTGAGGACGCACCCTTGTAGGGCCCCAGTGTTGAGAATCAGTGTCGAGCACGTAATGTTGCCTAGCTTCACCACCTGGGGGCGGCCCGTCAGGAAGTCCAGGACCCAGTTGCATAGGCAGGAGTTCAGACCCAGGGCCGTGAGCTTTGTAATGAGTTTATAGGGCACTATGGTATTGAAGGCTGAGCTGTAGTCGATGAACAGCATCCTCACATACACATTCCTTTTGTCCAGATGAGTGTGCAGTGCAATGGTGTATGTATGTACGTGCGCCTGTGTGTTGGTATTTATCAGTGTGTGTCCCATTTATCCCTCCGTCTCGAGCTGTATTTAGCGTTTGTCTGTGTACATCTCCCCCCTCCATGTTTGTCCATCAGACGTGTGAATAATGATAACGCTGAGTCTCCGTGTGATTCGCCATGACGGCTCCTCTGTTTGTGTGTCGACTGTCAGCACGCATCTCCATCACCACTGGTTGTGTGTCGACTGTCTGCACGCATCTCCATCACCACTGGTTGTGTGTCGACTGTCAGCACGCATCTCCATTACCACTGGTTGTGTGGGCCTTCGCCTGTGTTCTGTGGCTGCCGTTGTAATTTGTTGTATCTGCGGGTCTAAGCTGTATTGCCTTCCTGCATGCCCGTGTATGTAGCATCAGTCACACATAAAACGACATGTGGAACTGTGCTTATCCCTCGCCCTCTTTTTCTCACCCTCTTCTCTCCTCCCATCTCGCTCTCTCCATGCCACCCCCCCTCCCAGGCGCATCCAGCTCTCAAGGCCTTCATGTGTGGCTCCTTAAGCGGCACCTGCTCCACGCTGCTCTTCCAGCCTCTGGACCTGGTCAAGACGCGCCTGCAGACCCTGCAGAACAACATGAAGCCTGGGTATGTAGTGGAGCTCGGCAATTCGGACACAAATCCATATCGCCATAAGTTGACACATTTTTTGCGATTCAATTATGATAAATTATTATTTGGGGAGGTGCACAGTTACTCTCCATTTGCACCCTATTTACACTGTGTCAAAGAAATGGCCATAATATATTATCCGAAGTTATTTGGTTACCAGGTGATCCAGCGTTTAAAAGATGATGTAACGCTGCGACAGGACCTGTATTTTAAACAGACTACAACCACCTGATGCGCAGCTTCAGCTTCAATGTAGTGCAGTGTCAATGACATGTAGGCCTTCACCGTCCTACTGGATCACATAGCAGTTGTTGTTGCGAAATACTGCGCTATTTTGCCATGACATTGTATTTCTTGTCCAGATTGTGAACCATCTTCTTTTGCGATGTGGTACGTTATGCCATCTGTAATTTCATTCCATCGGTTAGTGTGTGTTGCATAGTAAGTTGTGTGTGCAAACGATTCCTTATTGGGTTGTTGTCCCTGGGCACTGCTCTTGTCATGACTACGGCTGTTATAGTGACCATATTACCGCCACACCGGCTGTTATGAGTCATGACCGCAGTCAAATTCCACATGACCGTTGAGTCACGGTAACGAGGCTCCAAAACTGCGCTCTGATGCCGCTGATAGCCTACCAAACTTGCTAACTTCTGCTAATGGCCATTACTCAGCCCTTCATTGTCCCTTTAAATCACTGTGTTCTTCTGAAATAGGCTACATTTTCTTCACCTCATGTTTCTTTAGACCTGCCTAAAATAAACTATGGATTTATTGTAATCCTGTAAGCAATATTAAATGGATTTATTGGACTTAAAATGTATATGTTCCAAAGGTCTGCATCAGTGGCTTGTAGGCTATACGTGGTAGCCAGAAATGCTAAACACATTTATGTTAATTAACAGTCAATTACCTTTAGTCAGGCAGTTAATTGCATCACAATCACCTGCTGACAACATTTCATGACAGCCCTAGTCATGACACTTGTTGACCTCTGCCTAATTCTTCTTCGCCATGCATTCGTCATGCTCTATTACATGCCTGTGTTTCAAATGGTGGAAACAGTTGTTGGTGTTACCTCGAGTGGTTGCTATAGTTGTGCGACAGTTCAAGCACATCGCCTCACTCTGCTCAATGTCACTAGGTTGAAAACCAAAATAGGCCCAAACAACTGACACAACGTCCTTATTTGGCAGCAATTGTTCTTGGATTTCTGGGACGGCAGTTTTTGTCTCCGTTCATTTGACCCCGCTAATGAACGAAGCTACTCGCAACATCACTAATGAACGAGGCCACTCGCAACATCACTTGGGGGAACTGCCAACAGCAGGTGTTGGAAGCTTGGGATAGAACAGGGCTCTGATTGGCTCAAATGAAACGGCATAGATGAAAGTGTTGTGCTCCGGCAGCGTGATGCTTTTCTCTATGCCGTTTTGCTTTCATATATGCATTCGCAAAATTGCTTCGGTATGATATGAAATGTCAGTGTCGGTCATTTTTTGGTTTCTCGTCCCAGCTCTAGTCTGTAGGACACACGTACACAGAAAGAGCCAGAGACACACAGGTACACACACGCGCGCATGTATACTTGCATAAACACCGATACAAACACGCAGAGACACACACACACACGGCAGTGTAGAATCCCTCTTCAGTAGCTTTCAGACAGTTTGAATCCCCTCATTTGACCCATATATGCTAATTAGACACACTTCCATGCTAATAACTCCTCACTAGAATTGACCCCCGAAGACGTGTTGGGAACATATCTACAGGGGAATCTGTCTTTGTAGGCTTTCGCTTATTTTCAGGTATCCAGTCTCTTAGCTTAATGTGTGTATGTGTAACCATTTATTTATCTCCTGTCTCAGAGCTCCTAAAGTGGGGATGATGACGGTGCTTATCCAGGTCATTCGGACAGAGAGCTTCCTGGGCCTGTGGAAGGGAGTGTCACCGGTGAGAGTCTAATAGAAACAGTCTGGCTTCCCTGTTCATCTTGTGGTTTACTTTCCCTGTTTTAACACAGTGTGTGTACGAAGTCTGGCTTAGGGTATCACTTTGGTTAGTTAATCTTGTTCTAAGAACCAGACTTTCTTAGTACATCACGTCACTCTCCAAAAACGACAGGACTTTTTTTTACAACTGTTTTCTTTTGTGTGAACAATAGCAGAGGTGCATAAAGATGGCGGCCCCATGTACAGTTGAAGTCAGAAGTTTACATACATTTAGGTTGTAGTCATTAAAACTCGTTTTTCAACCACTCCACAAATGTCTTGTTAACAAACCATAGTTTTGGCAAGTCGGTTAGGACACAAGTAATTTTCCAACAATTGTTTACAGACAGATTATTTCACTTATAATTCACTTTATCACAATTCCAGTGGGTCAGAAGTTTACATACACTAAATTGACTGTGCCTTTAAACAGCTTGGAAAATTCCAGAAAATTATGTCATGGCTTTAGAAGCTTTTGATAGGCTAATTGACATCATTTGAGTAAATTGGAGGTGTACCTGTGGATGTATTTCAAGGCCTACCTTCAAACTCAGTGCCTCTTTGCTTGACATCATGGGAAAATCAGAAGAAATCAGCCAAGACCTCAGAAAATAAATTGTAGACCTCCACAAGTCTGGTTCATCCTTGGGAGCAATTTCCAAATGTCTGAAGGTACCACGTTCATCATCTGTACAAACGATAGTACGCAAGTATAAACACCATGGGAACACGCAGCCGTCATACCGCTCAGGAAGGAGACGTGTTCTGTCTCCTAGAGATGAATGTACTTTGGTGCGAAAAGTGCAAATCAATCTCAGAACAACAGCAAAGGACCTTGTGAAGATGCTGGAGGAAACAGGTACAAAAGTATCTATATCCACAGTAAAACAAGTCCTATATCGACATAACCTGAAAGGTCGCTCAGCAAGGAAGAAGCCACTGCTCCAAAACCGCCATAAAAAAGCCAGACTACAGTTTGCAACTGCACATGGGGACAAAGATCGTACTTTTTGGAGAAATGTCCTCTGGTCTGATGAAACAAAAATAGAACTGTTTGGCCATAATGACCATTGTTATGTTTGGAGGAAAAAGGGGGATGCTTGCAAGCCGAAGAATACCATCCCAACCGTGAATTATGGGGGTGGCAGCATCATGTTGTGGGGGTGCTTTGCTGCAGGAGGGACTGGTGCACTTCACAAAATAGATGGCATCATGAGGGAGAAAAATTATGTGGATATATTGAAGCAACATCTCAAGACATCAGTCAGGAAGTTAAAGCTTGGTCGCAAATGGGTCTTCCAAATGGACAATGACCCCAAGCATACTTCCAAAGTTGTGGCAAAATGGCTTAAGGACAACATAGTCAAGGTATTGGAGTGGCCATCACAAAGCCCTGACCTCAATCCTATAGACAATTTGTGGGCAGAACCGAAAAAGCATGTGCGAGCAAGGAGGCCTACAAACCTGACTCAGTTACACCAGCTCTGTCAGGAGGAATGGGCCAAAATTCACCCAATTTATTGTGGAAAGCTTGTTGAAGGCTACCTGAAACGTTTGACCCAAGTTAAACTATTTAAAGGCAATGCTACCAAATACTAATTGAGTGTATGTAAACTTCTGACCCACTGGGAATGTGATGAAAGAAATAAAAGCTGAAAGAAAAAATTCTCTCTACTATTATTCTGACGTTTCACATTCTTAAAATAAAGTGGTGATCCTAACTGACCGAAGACGGGGAATTTTTACTGCGATTAAATGTCAGGATTTGTGTAAAACTGAGTTTAAATGTATTTGGCTAAGGTGTATGTAAACTTCCGACTACAACTGTCACAAATGCCTCGTTTGCGCATTTCACCGAATTGTACATTGCTCTCCTTGACTCTTTTATCATGTCCTCATTAGCACAGTATACATTATTCCAATTCTAGCCCCAAGATGGCAGCATTTTGAAAACCCAAAAGTTGATTGTGCTGATTTATTGTTGCTGAACCATGTCGCGCTCCGTCGTTTAAAAACTCAGTGGATGTCATATCTGAGTCCCAACATCTTTATCCACTTCGCCATTGTTTCTACCTTAAAGAAGATTTCAGCTACAATCTAAATATTGACCTTTCTCTCTCACCCTCCTCTCGCCCTCCTCTCTCTCTCTCTCTCTCCCACTCTCTCCCCTCTCTCACCCTCCTCTCTCTCTCTCTGTCCTCACACACTCTCTCTCTCTCCCCTCTCTCTCTCTCTTTCTCTCTCCCCTCTCTCTCTCTCCAGTCGTTTGTGCGCTGTATCCCAGGCGTAGGGATCTACTTCTCTACCTTCTACTCACTGAAGCAGCACTACTTCCAGGAGGGCCGGGCCCCTAACGCTGGGGAGGCTGTGCTGCTGGGGGCCGGGGCCAGGGCCGTGGCTGGGGTTTGCATGCTGCCTGTCACCGTCATCAAGACACGCTTCGAGGTGAGAGCTTCTTCTCGGTGTTGTGAATGGGAATGGACTAAAATAAAAGATGGAGAGATGGAGAGGGGAAGGAGCTGGGATTAAGGCATGGTTGAGTGGGCGAGAGGTTGTTACAGCTATATGAGGATGGAAAAAGACTGAGGCAATGGTGGAGGGAGAGGAGCAAGGATGAGGTGAGGGTTGCTACAGCCATGTATGTTTGGGATGGATTAGGAGGAAGATAAGCATGAATGGATGGAAGAAGGGGTGGAAGGATGAATGAATTAAGATGAGGAATGGTTCAGAATCAGAATGTGTGTGAGAGGAAAGGGAGAATGAAGTCAGGAAGTAAACAAAGGAGGAAGGGGAGGAGTTGGTGGTTCAGTAATAGCATAGAACAAGCACTAGCAGATAGGCTGGAATATTTCTGGTGTCTGTGGGCTGGAGCTGGAAGGTAGAATTAGAGAGAGGATAATGGTAGAATTAGCAGCCTGCTACCGCAGAGAGAGAGAAGGAGGAGATAAAGGGAAAAGAGAGGAGAGAGAGCAGAGAGAGAGAAGGAGATAAAGGGAAAAGAGAGCAGAGAGAGAGAAGGTTATCTGAAAGGAGAGCTGATTGCCTTGGGAACTAAACGCTTCTATTGAATAAATTCTGTCGTGTTGGTTTTATAAGGACCGAGCATCTAGCTGTGCATAGAGGATGTGTCACGACTACAAATGTTTAATGTAACTATGTCGCCTGCTAGTTTCTTCATCTGTATGACTACGATGTGTCATCTGTTTATTAATGGCGCTCCGTTGGTTTCCAGTGGTGCTGGATATCTATCTGGTTTAGTGTTTAAATGTTGCTAGTAGTTGTGTGTAATGTTGTGTATTGAGTTAGTATTCAATCAGTGGAGGCTGCTGAGGGGAGGACGGCTCATAATAATGGCTGGAATGGAGTGAATGGGAAGGTATCAAACAGATGAAAACCTTGTGTTTGATACCATTCCATTGACTCCATTCCGGTCATTACTATGAGCCGTCCTCCGCTGTATTCAGCGTTGGGGTCAATTCCTTTTCAATTCAGTCAATTGAAATGGAACCGACCCCAACCCTCGTGGTAATCTGTAGGTATTCCAGAGTGGACGGTATAACTACGTGATCTACTGTGGTTGTAGTGTATAATGTGGTGTATTACTGTGTGTGTTTCGCAGAGCGGACGGTACAACTACGTGAGCGTCCTGGGAGCTCTGAAGAGCGTGTGTGAGACGGAGGGGCCCAGGGCTCTGTTCTCCGGGCTGACGGCCACACTGCTCCGAGACGCCCCCTTCTCTGGTATCTACGTCATGTTCTACAGCCAGGCCAAGAGGTCCCTGCCACCGGGTAAGAGAAACACACTCTATGTGAGAGGAGGGGAAGAGGGCGAGTGAGAGCCTACAAAATGTCACACCGACACACTGAATAGTCAAGTGTGTTACTTCAGCAGGATTTCTTTACATTGGTGTCTAATAAACAGCTATTAAACACCATGTGGGGTATTGTTTGCACTGAATTCCAAGTAATCCAGAATAATGACATGTTTATTTTATTTTACTAGGCAAGTCAGTTAAGAACAAATTCTTATTTACAATGACGGCCTAGGAACAGTGGGTTAACTGCCTTGTTCAGGAGCAGAACGACAGATTTTTTACCTTGTCAGCTCGGGGATTCGATCTTGCAACCTTTCGGTTACTAGTCCAACGCTCTAACCACTAGGCTACCTGCCGATGTATTTTCTGTTAGTGCCCGTGTAGGTCTGACATTCTCTGTGCGGTCTCTTCCCTCAGAGGTGAGCTCGTCGCCCTATGCCCCGTTGGGGAACTTTGGCTGTGGGGTGATGGCTGGAGTCCTGGCCTCTGTGGTCACCCAGCCAGCTGACGTGGTGAAGACTCACATCCAGGTCAGCCCCGCCCACTGGACCACTAAGGACGCCATTCGCTACATCTATACGGTGAGGCCTGAATCTTAATGAAAATATACACTACATGATTCATTTCCTATGTTTAAGGTACCATTCTTGGTCTTCCAATTTTTCCTATTCTGAGGGTATTTTAATCCATGAGATATAGCTATGGATTTGAAGCACTTCTTATTGAATGTAAATGTTCCTCCAAAAGTTGTTTTTTACCAACTGAACAGTGATTGAACTCTCCTCTTCTCTCTCCTTCAGGAGCATGGTCTGAGGGGTTTCTTCCGTGGGGCTGTGCCACGCTCTCTGAGGAGGACTCTGATGGCAGCCATGGCCTGGACCGTCTACGAACAGCTGATGGCCCGCATGGGACTCAAGTCCTGAGGAGAGGAGACAGGGAAGAACTGATAATGGAAGAATGACGTGGGGAGTTGTTTTTATACAAAGCATCAGTTTGAAGGAGAAGAAAGAGAGGAGAAGGAGTGAAGGAGGAGGGAGAGAGGAGGTGTAGGGACTGTTTATCACTGCAACTAGCTTGGGAAAGAAAAAGAGGTGGGTGTCGGTGGCATGGAAGAGTGAAAGGTGTGTGTGTGTTTTACATGTTGATGTTTATGAGAGTGATTGTGAATGTTTGATGTATGTCCTTACATTGTCAACCCTGACCTTAAATGACATCCCCTTCTGCTGAGAACTGAACTGATCCCTCTGAGTGTGGAGACCATAGAGAACTATCTATTTCTATGGGGGAGACCATAGGGATCTATATAATTACATTTCTATGGGGGAGACCCTCTCAGACTGGGGAGACCATAGAGAACTATCTATTTCTATGGGGGAGACCATAGGGATCTATTTAATTACATTTCTATGGGGGAGACCGTCTCAGACTGGGGAGACCATAGAGAATGATCTATTTCTATGGGGGAGACCCTCTGACTGGGGAGACCATAAAGAATGATCTATTTCTATTGGGGAGACCCTCAGAATGGGGAGACCATAGAGAATGATCTATTTCTATGGGGGAGACCCTCTGACTGGGGAGACCATAAAGAATGCTCTATTTCTATTGGGGAGACCCTCAGAATGGGGAGACTATAGAGAATGATCTAGTTATATTTCTATGGGGGAGACCCTCTCAGACTGGGGAGACCATAGAGAATGATCTAGTTATATTTCTATGGGGGAGACCCTCTCAGACTGGAGAGACCATAGAGAATTATATAATTATATTTCTATGGGGGAGACCCTCAGACTGGGGAGACCATAGAGAATTATATAATTATATTTCTATGGGGGAGACCCTCAGACTGGGGAGACCATGGAGAATTATATAATTATATTTCTATGGGGGAGACCCTCTCAGACTGGAGAGACCATAGAGAATTATATAATTATATTTCTATGGGGGAGACCCTCAGACTGGGGAGACCATAGAGAATGATCTAATTATATTTCTATGGGGGAGACTCTCAGACTACGACCACTGTGGTTTAGCTCTGGATACCACTCCAGTGACAGAGACTTTCGCCGACTGTCACCCACTTTCCTATGACTATGAATGACTGTGACTAACATCTAGGTGTCTCTAACACTCCCACTCCCAAGACGAAACAGCAGCTTTGATTGAATTACCTCAGCAAGAGGTTTTCTGCTGGCTAAAAGTGTAGTGGACTGGACAAAGCAACCCAGTGCCATAACCATGCAACATATTTACAAATGACCGGCAGAATACATTATAACAGCACAGTGATTATTGTGACCTGTCGACTGACTGAAGGAAATACTATATTTATTGACTGACTAAAATATTTCTTACTAGCTTGGACAATCAAGACAATATTGCTGTGCATTGTAGCAAAAGACTAGGCTGATATTTTCTGCACAATTAGCTACTAGCAACTTGGCATTGGCATACTTAGCCATATTAAAATAGTGTACAGCAGGTGTTCTCTGTACCCAATTCAACTTTGATCTCATTTCTAGTGCATTCCATTCTGGTTGCAGTGTTGTAGACCAGATGTGCTTTATCTAACCAGTAATGATAGTCAATCCCAGAGCCATAGATGGATAATTGGCTCTAGTCAATGCCATTGGAACCCAGACAATGCAACTCTTTGGGGCTGTGGCATTATGAGACAATAGTCAACATCGCTATCATGAACATGCAGCTTCAGCATCACTGTATTACATGGGCTGGATTGAGTAGTCACGAAAAGAAAGCAAACCCGGAGAGGCTAGCTGATCTTGTCCTATATGAAATGTAAAATGTTTTGGTTTTTCAATGCAAAACATTTTGCTACGGTGTGCACTAATGTACACTACCCAGCTAAATATAGGAATCCATATCAGTGATGCACAGCCATGGTCCTGGATGGTCTCTGTTATTAGTTTTGTAAATAAATAGGCCTATGTATTCAGTATTTTGAGTAGTTCATTTTTGGAATCCCATACACGTGTATATTTTTTAACACACAGTGTCCAGTGTGCCATGTCATGGGTATTATTTTTGAACATGTCAGTTTTAAAGAGATGTGTTATATTGAAAAGTATTGTTACAGATTCAAAATATACACTAAGTGAGCGCTACTCAGTATTAGGAGGGTGTTCTTAATGTTTGGAATACTCAGTCTATAGAGCCTGAAGCTTCGAGGACCAGAGATGGCTGAGAGAAACTGATTTAAATCCAATACCATCACTACAATCACTGTTTGCCAACTGTTTTTGCTTTTTACACACACAAATGAAAAGGACATAACATAGCTTCAATATACACTCAGTGGCCAGTTTATTAGGTACATCCATCTAGTACCGGGTCGGACCCCCTTTGCTTCCAGAACTGACTGAATTCTTTGGGGCGTGGAAACATTGCTCAATTGCTATCAAGGGACCTAACGTGCGCCAGGAAAACTTTACCCACACCATGACACCACCGCCACCAGCCTGGATGGGGAAATGGACTCATGCTGTTTATGCCAAATCCTGACTCTGCCATCAGCATGAAGCAACAGGAACCTGGATTCGTCGGACAAGGCAATGTTTTTCCACTCCTCAGCAATCCAGTGTTGGAGATCACGTGTCCACTGGAACCGCTTGTTTATAACTGATAGGAGTGGACGCCGGTGTGGTTGTCTGTTGCAATAGCCCATCCTAGACTAGGCTAGATGATTTGTGCATTTCGAAATGCCGTTCCCCGACATTATTTGCCTGTTTGTGGCCCTCCCGTTAGCTTGCACGATTCTTGCCATTCTCCTTCGACCTCTCATTAACAAGCTGTTTTCACCCACAGGACGGCCGCTTACTGGATGTTTTTTGTTTGTCGCACCATTCTCTGTAAACCCTAGACACTGTCGTGAGTGAAAAGACCAGGAGGCCGACAGTTTCCGAGATACTGGAACCGGCGCGCCTGGCACCAGCGATCATACCACGCTCAAAGTCGCATAGGTTACTCGTTTTTCTCATTCTAACGTTCAATCGACTGGTAACTAAATGCCTCGATGCCTGTCTGCCTGCTTTTTATAGCAAGCCACGGCCACGTGACTCACTGTCTGTAGGAGCGAACCATTTTCGTGAACGGGGTGTACCTAATAAACTGGGCGCTGAGTAGTTTGAGTCATTGAGAGGGGAACACTGAGTTAACCCTAGCTCAATGCCAGTCAGTGAATGCACTTTAGAATTCAATGCATATTCATTTATTCATTCAAGCCCCTTAGCGGCTGGTAAAAGGACTGGGGTGATTGACGTTTCTTGAGAATTGGTAGCTCTTCAGCCCTTGTCTGTGTGTTTGTGTTGTCGTAACACAGTAACAACTCTTACCACCAAATTGTTCTGTGCCGTAACATTTTTGCCTTGGCGATTATCATCGCTATCACTATTGTCTTTGATATTGTGACTTTACACTGTATATTGTCTGTTATTATTGTCAATATTTTGTCTGTGCATGTGAGTTTGCTCAGACCGATGCTGTGCCTGTTTTGTTTTTAAGTGAATAAAATTCCCCCCATTTTTGTACAATTCCTGGTGTTTATTTGATTCAATCTTTGCCTAGATTAACTTCAACATTGGTTCATCATGTTATCATCCTTTGTGGGTCTCTTTACCTTGAGCTGCTGTATTTTCAGGCTCAAACCTCAGTACCAGGGGGTGACTACAACGCTGATCAAGGAGTTAACCAGCAAACCTGCCTAAATAGTCTTAAGTTTAATTTTTTTTATTAAAACAAGCATGAGATGGGCATGATCTAATTGATTCAACAAATGAACACACATCTAAGTTTAGCTTTTATAATGAACCAGAAGATCAATAGTTATTTCTGGTTGCTTATCAAAGTTAGCTGGCTAACTCATTGATCCTAATTTGTTGTATAGCCCGTTGGTCTCTCCAAAGCAACACCACATTGACATAACAGACAGTGACAGGCTACAGCTCATGTCCTCAGAAATCCGGGGTCCATGTGTCCTGAGGAAGAGACAGGCACTGCACTAGACAGCCCCACAACTGACTTTCCCTGATGTGGAGAGAGGGGGGAAATAATCAGAGTGTGATCGACACATGCTGATATGCACAAGGACACAGTCACTAAGACTGAGGTCAGGTAAACGTATTCTTAAATTACCTCTTTGGCAAGTATTCTCTAACAGCACAGACCATATATATATTCCCTTTGAACATTACCAAATTGGATAATGTTTTAATTGAAATGGCATCAAAATATTCAGATATAAGTACCTCAAAATGGCAACCTATAATTTTACTGACATAAATAGACTATAAAGCCGTTCAATCAACCATTACTATATGGGGTGAAGGCATGATCTCTTGGCAATAACTTTACAGTATTTATTTATAAATTTAACTGAATTTGAAGTAACAACTGCTTCCCATCACAATTTATGCCCTTTCTCATAGCACTTTCGTCTCAAATGATTTGACTACCATCTATCGACCTTCTACACTAATCATGGAAAAGGAAATGGAAGATGATTGGTGGAATTTACAGTATATAAACACGTCACTTCCGTTTCTCTTTCTCTTTTACCGTGAGGTACAGAACTCCATACGGCGTTGTCTCGTGGTGAGATAACAATTTTATATTTTCTTGAGGTGAAAGTTGCGGAGACCAATATTAACGCCTTGTTACGAACAACTATGGAATTGTGTCTGAATGTTTCCCATATCCGTATAAATACAACCGCTGTAAATAGCGAATTACATGTTAGACAGCTAGGCCAGAAGCCATGTAGCTACTACTAACCTTAGCACTAGTAGCTAGTTAGCCATGCGTGCTCGTGAAATCCATTGAAGAAGTTGGATACTAATAACTGAAGTAGCCAACATCCATAAATTAAGTTAGACTAGTTGCTCATTTGCAATATTGTATTTATTGATATAAATTGGTCAGCAATATTGCATCTAATTGGGGTTAGTGGAGTAAACTTGCTGCTTACAACACCACTTTTTTATTTAACCTTTATTTAACTTGGCAAGTCAGTTAAGAACTAATTATTATTTACAATGACGGCCTACCAGGGAACAGTGGGTTAACTGCCTTGTTCAGGGGCCCCTTGTCGGCTCAGGGATAAGATCCAGCAACCTTTCACTGGCCCAACCCTCTAACCACTGTTACCTGCCGCCCCTCTTCCCCACATGCTCATGCCGATCATCACTCAGAGATCAGATGTCATTCATAAGGAACTGCAACAATATTTTGATTTAATAATTGTAAATTCTGTATTTAGAAACAGATGCCAAGTCCCTGTTGCAAGTGCCTGTATAAGTACACTAAATAATTATAAGCATTGCAGCTTTGACAGTTTGTTCAGCACACAATTAAAGCCTGACACAGTCTGATGTCTGTGTTCAGGTGTCGGAAGTGTGCCAGAGTGATCCGGCCGGGTTTTCGCTAACATCAGTAGGGCTGCTGCCCCATGACTGGAGTTTGATAGTGACCTGAGCCACAAGGACCCCTCAGTTCCAAATGCAACCATTCTCTGCTTCCCTACCTTTGTGCAACATCTCACCTGGCTTTTTTTCCCCTGCAGCTTTTCCACATAACTCGTAACTTAGGAAAAGTGGTCACGATGTCCGGAGGTCTGGATGTGCTGCAGATGAAGGAGGAGGATGTGCTCAAGTTCCTGGCAGCCGGGACCCACCTGGGAGGTACCAACATGGACTTCCAGATGGAGCACTACACGTACAAGAGAAAGAGTGATGGTGAGTGGAGGAATATGAGATCCCTGGTTATTTGTCACTTTATGATCTGAAGACTTTCTGAACTCGTACATATTTTGACTGGGGAGGATGTGAATGCATTTCTTCCAGCCCTGCATTATCATACGTAATTCAACTATTTGTGGTCTTGACATGATACACTGAATCAGGTGCTGGGCTGGAACAATAGTCTGCACACAAGTTTATAGGATCAGAGTTGGGAGACCTCTGAAATACACATTCCCCTTCTAAAAGCACTTGCGTTGTCCGGTCAGTGACTGGGTGAGTTGTCGTTGGAAGGGAATAGTAAAACCATCACTGTGGGTGAGATGGCAGTCTGAAACCGTAACTGACCTATCTCAATCAGTGATGGAACATCTCTTCCTAATATTGAATGTTTTTCTCTAGCTCAAACACTTATCCAGTAGATAATGAGCTCAATGTGGGTGAAACACCAGTCCTCAGTCAGTTTTAATCGGTACAGTCTTTTTCTTCATTGATTGTCCTGAGAAAGGCTAGCATGTGTATAGACATTATGGCTGTATGCATGTCAGGAATCAACATGTAACTGGTTGTCCCCTCAGGTGTATACATTATCAACCTGAAGAAGACATGGGAGAAGCTGCTGCTGGCTGCTCGTGCCATCGTGGCCATTGAGAACCCAGCTGATGTCTGCGTCATCTCCTCCAGGAACACTGGACAGGTGAGACCCCCACTGCTAGCTAACCTGACATATACGAGGGTCCAGAGTTTCTCTTGGGTTATGTTCAGCAGGCGCAAATGGAAGTGAACGGTCTAGAGGAGAGGTACTATCTATACTTGTCCAATAAGAAACTTGTTTTTATTTACTGGTGTGCCCTAATGAACATTACTTTGGTCAGCTCAGTTGGCCTGATGTAATTGTGGGTGACTAGCTAAACGGCACACAATTAAAGCCTGGCACTGTGATGTCTGTGTTCAGGTGTCGGAAGTGTGCCAGAGTGATCCGGCCGGGTTTTCGCTAACATCAGTAGGGCTGCTGCCCAATGACTGGAGTTTGATAGTGACCTGAGCCACAACCAAAACATACTAAATTACTGCTAAGTTATATTCTTGACTGGGTCACCTGCCAATCCACTAACTCCACTCCCCGTTCTCCTCCAACCAGAGGGCTGTGCTGAAGTTTGCATCCGCCACCGGCGCCACCACCTTCCACGGTCGTTTTACCCCCGGAACCTTCACCAATCAGATCCAGGCTGCTTTCCGTGAGCCCCGCCTCCTGATCGTGACAGACCCCCGTGCCGACCACCAACCCCTGACTGAGGCCTCCTACGTCAACATCCCCACTATCGCCATGTGCAACACTGACTCTCCCCTCAGATACGTGGACATCGCCATCCCCTGCAACAACAAGGTACAGACAGGCCATAGACTACAGATGTATGTTCTAGTGGTCTTACATTTTTATATGACTTGGAACAGCCTATCATATCAGTTTTGTCCCCAATGGTGTTTCCTCAGTGAAAGAGTAGATGGTAACTTCCGCTAATATCTTGGTCAACTGCTGGAAATATGCAGCACACAATTAAAGCCTGACACGGTCTGATGTCTGTGTTCAGGTGTCGGAAGTGTGCCAGAGTGATCTGGCCGGGTTTTCGCTAACATCAGTAGGGCTGCTGCCCCATGACTGGAGTTTGATAGTGACCTGAGCCACAACCATGACTCTTACTACCTAGGGCGTTTCTTTTCTACTTCCTCGTCAGTAGTTGAAGATGCCCTCCCATGTAGTCATGTTTTTACTGGGTATCAGTTAATCCACTAACAAATTCTACTAGTTTAGACTGATCAATTCTGTTGATGGCCTTCGTGCCTCTGTATGACTGACTGTTGCTGGTGCATATAATCGTCATTGACTTAGTATACAACCCTAGGTCTAACTGACTGTTGTATGATGTGTTCCAGGGCCACCACTCCGTTGGTCTGATGTGGTGGATGCTGTCCAGGGAGGTGCTGCGGATGAGGGGCACCATCTCCAGGGAACACCCCTGGGAGGTCATGCCTGATCTCTACTTCTACAGAGATCCAGAGGAGGTAACTGACATACTGGGACACTATGGTTCACGCACTGTTTATACCAGGGTTTTCAAATCTGACTGGAGAGCTGTGTGTTTGGGGCTTTTGTTCTAGCCCTGCACTAATTGTTTGATACAACTTAACTAATCATGGGCCTCTGTCTGGACCACGATTAATTGAATTAGATGTGTTGGTGCTGGACTGGAACAAAATCCTGCTCACCATGTAGCTATTCAGGAACGGAGTTTGGAGACCTCGAATGCACATTCCCCTTCTAAAAGCACTTGCGTTGTCCGGTCAGTGACTGGGTGAGTTGTCGTTGGAAGGGAATAGTAAAACCATCACTGTGGGTGAGATGGCAGTCTGAAACCGTAACTGACCTATCTCAATCAGTGATGGAACAACTTGAAGCAAAATATGCTTCTGATGTGGTGTTGGAGTGTTGTATGCTTGCGCTAAGAATCTATATACCTGTGGTGCCTGCTTACCTGAGCGCTCTCGCAAATTGTGACGTCGCATCCCTAACTTCTAACCTCTTCGTCCCGTTCCAGATTGAGAAGGAGGAGCAGGCCGCGGCTGAGAAGGCTGTTGGCAAGGATGAGTTCCAGGGCGAGTGGACCGCCCCCACGGCCGACTTTGCCCAGCCCGAGGTGGCCGACTGGTCCGAGGGAGTGGCAGTGCCCTCTGTGCCCATCCAGCAGTTCCCTGCTGGCATTGAGGGTAAGAGCTTCACCGAGGGTAAGTGATGAATACACAGGAGTGGAGGCCACAAATGCAAAGGTGGATGGAGTAGCACATTTTGACAATCACAAAACAAAATGGCTACCGGAATACATTTGACTCAAACTTTGTTTAATTCTCCTTTTCAGCCGCTGCACCTTCCAAGGCCCCAGCTGCAGCTGAAGGCTTTGCTGGTAAGATCTACTGAAAGTAAATTAGTATTGCCCCTTTTTTGCCCATCTAGGACCTAAAATGTCCTATATGACCAACACAGAGGGGTAGAATAGTTCTCTCATAAACCTGTAGTGAAGCCTCAAATCCTCACTGTGGATCCTGTCGGGAGAAACACAATTTCTCTTTCTCTTGACTGTCGTCTGTACAATAAATGGTTTGATTGTATTCTCTCACACGCATGATTGTCTTCCAACAGAGGATTGGAGTGCCCAGCCCGCCACAGAGGATTGGTCCGCTGCCCCCACCGCCCAGGCTACTGAGTGGGGTGGTGCCTCCGCTGATTGGTCCTAAGTGGTGTCAATCAAGAGTCAAAAGCTGTGCTTTAAACAGTGACTGTCAATAAACTTGGCTTATTGTTTTTAAACTTGTCTATTTTTCTTGGGATGGGGGCAATTACAAATACATGGGTTTATTATATTGGGTTTTCACATTAAATTCTATGTCAATCTGTCATCTACTCTTGTGGTGTCTTCAGTTTGGCCTTCAACACGGAGTCGCAATGTATACAAATAAATCAGAAACCCATTAAAATATTATAGTGACTTCAGTTTACAATTGATATTTAAAGATAGAATCCTTAGTTGCTGCATCCATTTTTGGGCTTGAATGATGAAGACCCATTTTGTTTCTTGAAGAATATAATTTATAAATGCCTAATGAGCTTAGTTCAACTATTTATAGAACTTATTGTTTCAATTAAGGATTCTAGCTTTAAAAGGGAATCACAGACGGTTGACTCCTGTGATGTGAATTTGTGCATAACAGGTTGATTGTAGAAAGTTCTTGACAGATTTGATCCTATTTGGCCTCGTGTCCATAATTTTTTTGGGGGGGGGGATTATGGATCAGGCATAATATGTAGCCTGCTGGAGGTCATTTTGCAGTGCTCCTTGCACAAAGGCGGAGGTTGCGGTCCTGCTGCTGGGTTGTTGCCCTCCTACGGCCTCCTCCACGTCCCCTGATGTACTGGCCTGTCTCCTGGTAGCGCCTCCATGCTCTGGACACTACGCTGACAGACACAGCAAACCTTCTTGCCACTGCTCGCATTGATGTGCCATCCTGGATGAGCTGCACTACCTGAGCCACTTGTGTGGGTTGTAGACTCCGTCTCATGCTACCACTAGAGTGAAAGCACCGCCAGCATTCAAAAGTGACCAAAACATCAGCCAGGAAGCATAGGAACTGAGAAGTGGTCTGTGGTCACCACCTGCAGAACCACTCCTTTATTGGGGGTGTCTTGCTAATTGCCTATAATTTCCACCTGTTGTCTATTCCATTTGCACAACAGCATGTGACATTTATTGTCAATCAGTGTTGCTTCCTAAGTGGACAGTTTGATTTCACAGAAGTGTGATTGATTTGGAATTACATTGTGTTTAAGTGTTCCCTTTATTTTTTTGAGCAGTGTATATATATATATAGCAGGCCATGGCAACACCTGATTGATGTCACACTTTTGCCCCAGCGAACACACGGGACACCAATCAACTAATCAACACTTAAAAATGCAATTAGTTTGAATCAGGTGTGTTTGCTAGGGGTGGGGGGAAAGTGTGACACCAATCAGGTCCAGGCCAGTTATAAGGCTACATTTAAATGACATTAACAGCATCTATGTCCACTTTGCAGGCAAAAGCGCCTTTATCAAGACTGATTTCACGTTATTATGCCTACCCAATGAATGTCAAAGCACAGTAGTTTCTGGGTGAAAATAGTATCACCCCAGATGGGACTCGAACCCACAATCCCTGGCTTAGGAGGCCAGTGCCTTATCCATTAGGCCACTGGGGCTGTTCCGACGAAACCACTTGATTTCAATGCTATGTGGGCGGCAAATTTTTTTGATGACAATGTCACTATCAAATATGCACGACAACAACGGGGCTAAATCCAGAGTTAAATTTGCATTTCGACATCTGATCCTGACGTGAAGAGGATGAACAACGGTGCTAGGCAACACAAGCGTAATCCCCACACGGCAAGGAAATCACAGTCAGATGTTTCATTAGCTAGTGGCTAACGTTAGCTAGCTTGATGCTCTTCGTTCACCTTACTTATTCATGCTATCCTTTGATAACAATTTTAGACAGCGAAGAGGTGTCTTTTCTTTTCGTATCTGTTGGTTCACTGTTAGCTAGCCAGCCAGCTAAACTAATTCTAGCTATAAAAATTATAATAGTGCTAACGTGTAACTAATTTACCACTAACGTTACCAAGTGTTATCTAACGTTAGCTATAGTCAATTTCACCAAACTGAACAGTGACATTATGCAAGAGTAACTGCTGTGCCGTCATGGTAAGTCTTACAAGTTAGCCTACAAGTTGAGTAACATACTAACGTTAGTTAGTTAGCTAAAAGTCTTGCTATGTAGTTAACGTTAGCTAGTTAGCTTTCTAGATTAATCATTGTCGCTTGCCAGCTACCAAAGTCTATTTCACCTATCTATGATATGTGACGAGGTTAATTTTAAAGTAATGGCAGTTAGCTAGTTTGACATAGGATAACTGCTATAGCTGCACTACATCTATTAAAACATGACTGTCTATATTACCAAATGTGCAAATATTGTTTGATTCCTGCTTTAGTAAACCAATTGCCAGCTGTCATGTCCACAATAAGGATTCTCTTCCTTGTCACATCCATCCAGATCCTGTCCCGGGTGAAGCCAGCAGTAGGTGGAGATTCTGCAGCTAGCGTCAGTGAGAAGAAGAAGAAAAACAAAGCCAAGAAGAGCCCTCGCCTGGAGGAATACCTCAACCAGAGAGACTACCTTGGGGCACAAACTCTGTTAGAGGTAGCCAGATAGAAACTCATGTAGCTAACTGTCATGTGCAATCAGCAAATGAATGATGAGCAACTCTGTAATAAATGTGACACAAGATATAATGTGATCTGTGAAAGTCCTGTGTCCTCTCAACATTCTCCTTCCTCATTCTTGATGTATTATATCTATAAGGTCTTTCTGTTTCCTTATTACAGTTGTGTGTGTGTGTGTGTGTGTGTGTGTGTGTGCGTGTGAGAGCACTGTGTCCTACTGTTGTGTTGCTTTGTCTTCCAGTTTCAGCGTGATGTTGGAGAAAAAGAGGAGCATGCAGACCTTTGGATTGGCTACTGTGCCTTTCACTTGGGTGATTACAAGAGAGCAATGGAGGTCGGTGTGAGTTCAGTCAAATTCATTATTGTCTGGAAAAAAAGCCATTTTTACAATGCTCTATTTGACACGTATGTCTATTTATTTCCATGACAGGAGTACAGGGCCTTGACACTCCGGTTAGAAGAACCAGGGGAGGTGTGGGTGTATCTGGCCTGCACTCAGTTTTTCCTGGGGCTCTACAGAGAGGCAGAGGAGGCTGCAAACAAGGGTGAGTATTAAGATAACATGTTTTGTAAATGTTCTGTTTTTCATCCTTCTGTTTCTATTTCTTGCCCTTGTCGATAAGGTATTCCCCCTTTTCCCTGTAGCTCCAAAGTGTGCACTTCAGAATCGCCTGCTCTTCCACCTGGCTCATAAGGTCAGAACTGTTCCTTTTCTGTATTCTTTAGTATGTTAATGTGTGTTTCTCATCACTCTTTCTTTTTTGCTTCTGTACAGTTGCTTGTGCTGAGCGATTAGAGCTTTTTGAGGTCGGTTTGGTTTCGGTTAGATTATTGATTTTCGATTTCAACACTTTTCTAGACATTAAATGCACTATTCATTATGTGGGTTTTAATGCTGTAAGAACATAGAATAAAACAATTAGTAAAAGTCCCATGATGATAGTGACTGCCCATTACTGTTTATCACTTATTAACCATCATTTATTCACATTACTTTAATAAAATATTTCAGTTGTTGTGTATATTACATTTGTTCTAGGTCTATTTGATGACTGTATTATTTAATTCCAAGTCATCGTCTCATCACTATAGAGCTGCTACCTATGCTGTCTGACAAACTATTTTAGTAGTTCTTCAAAGTAATTAAGGCATACTTTTATGACTGCTGAATTCCAATTATCAATCATAGATCATGTATTTTCAGGTAGAGATATGTCACGAAGCAACTGCTCTCTATCCCTCTCGATCACACGTTCTTCTGTCTCTTCTCTCTGTCTCAGACCAGACAAGTAGGCACGCAATGGATTATGGTCATTGTAGTTAATTACCACGTTTTCTGTGCTAAACTATGTTGAATATTGGCCTTTTGGAAACTACAACCCCTTACTACATCGTACAGTTTGTGCTTGATATGATTTATCTCTAGAGAAACTGTGCATTGAGCACAAAATGTAATTAAAATAATTGAACCGACATCGGTCAATTAGTTGTTTAAAGACTGAAAAATAACCAACATTTCAGTTAATCGCTCAGCTCTAACAGTTGCATAAAATCATGTTTTACACAATTCCCAAGTCTCAATACTTACACTGAACAAAAATATAAACGCAACATGCAACAATTTGAAAGATTTTACTGAGTTATAGTTTGTATCAGGAAATCAGTCAATTTAAATAAATAAATTTGGCCCTAACATGACTAGGAATATAGATACCGCAAAAAAGAAGGGAGGGGCGTGGATCAGAAAACCAGTCAGTATCTGGTGTGACCGCCATTTGCCTCATGCAACGTGACACATCTCCTTCGCATAGAGTTGATCAGGCTGTTGATTGTGTCCTGTGGAATGTTGTCCCACTCCTCTTCAATGGCTGTGTGAAGTTGCTGGATATGGGCGAGAACTGGAACACGCTGTCGTACACGTCGATCCAGTGCATCACAAACATGCTCATTAGGTGACATATCTGGTGAGTATGCGGGCCATGGAAGAACTGGGACATTTTCAGCTTCCAGAAATTGTGTACAGATCCTTGCGACATGGGTCAATGCATTATCATGATGAAACATGAGGTGACGGCGGCGGATGAATGGCATGACAATGGGCCTCAGGATCTCGTCATACGTTATCTCTGTGCATTAAAATTGCCATCAATAAAATGCAATTGTGTTCGTTGTCCGTAGCTTATGCCTGCCCATACCATAACCCCACCGCCACCATGGGGCACTCTGTTCACAACATTGACATCAGCAAACCACTCGCCCGCACAACAGTTGTGAGGCCGTTTGGACATACGATCAAATTCTCTAAAATGATGTTGGAGGTGGCTTATGGTAGAGAAATGAACATTCAATTCTCTGGCAACAGCTCACCAATTACATGCTCCCTCAAACACTTTAGACATCAGTGGCATTGTGTTGTGTGACAAAACTGCACATTTCAGAGTGGACTTTTATTGTCTCCAGCACAAGGTGTACCTGTGTAATGATCATGCTGTTTAATCAGCTTCTTGATATGCCACACCTGTCAGGTGGGTGGATTGTGTTGGCAAAGGAGAAATGCTCACTAACAGGGATGTAAACAAATTCTGGGACATTTCTGGGATCTTTTATTTCAGCTCATTAAACATTGGACCAATACTTTACATGTTTATATTTTTGTTCAGTGTACTTTTTTCTTTCTTTGTAATGAAACTGTATGCTACTGTAGGTGCACACCTACTTGTGTAATAACAAACCAATAGACAAACCAACCAGGCCTTTCCTCTCTGTTCCCAGTTCAACGATGAGAAGAAGCTGATGGGTTTCCACCAGAACCTGGAGGATGTGACTGAGGACCAGCTGAGCCTGGCCTCCATCCACTACATGAGATCACACTACCAGGAGGCCATCGACATCTACAAACGCATCCTGCTACAGAATAGGTACTTATGCTGGGCCATTCTCCCATGTCCCTTCATCAAAATCACTGATAGGCAAGAGCATAGTCCCACAAATCCCTCATATGCCAGATTACAGTGGTCCCACTAGTACCAATGGGTATTGTGGATTGTCTGAATGAGTCAGTGTCAATTTTACTGTCGATTCTTATATCTATATACAGTAAACATACTATAAGCCATATATTTAGGATGAAGTATTAGAAAATTGGAAGGACACATTTCCTTGTGTTGAGACCGAGATAAGAAGATGGAGGGAGGCTATAGTTATTTTGCAGTGGAGGAAGATGCATTGGAGAAAGTGGAGAAAGGTGCATTATATTGGACGGTGCAGTCAAAAAGCAAGAGAGAAAGATGCACAAGGACTTCTATTCAAGAACGCAGTGTGAGCTATAGGACTAGCTATTGGATGTTTTACCATATTTACCGATTTTCTTTTAACCAGAGATTTCCTGGCTCTTAACGTGTACGTAGCGCTGTGCTACTACAAGTTGGACTACTATGATGTTTCCCAAGAGGTGTTGGCTGTGTATCTGCAGAGTATTCCTGAATCCACCATCGCTCTCAACCTCAAGGCCTGCAACCACTTCAGGCTGTACAACGGCAAGGCAGCTGAGGTAAAGCAACTCCGTATGCGTCTACGGTCAAAACAGACAGCCGTGCATCTATACGCGTTTGCCTAACAACCACAGTCGATGTTTATGCCTACACTTGTCATTGTACAGCAATAAATAATGTGGTTCAATTTGTTCTTTTCTCTCTCAGGCTGAGTTAAAGAACCTCATAGACATCTCCTCCTGCTCCTTTGAGTTTGCTAAGGAGCTTATCCGGCATAACCTGGTAACCCATTCCACCACCTCTGTTGTGTGACTGTGTTTGCATGACAGTGACCCCATGCTCTATAACCTTTGACCTCTATCACCCCAGGTGGTGTTTCGTGGTGGGGAGGGGGCGTTGCAGGTGCTGCCCCCGTTGATTGATGTCATCTCTGAGGCTCGGTTGAACCTGGTCATCTACTACCTCAGACAAGGTGGGCCTTAGCCACTGGTGGTTGTCTTTGAATCCTAATCCTAACATTGAAACGTTGAATGGCTCTTTTATCATCAATAATGTGCATCTTTATGTTTCAGATGATGTTCAAGAGGCTTACACCCTCATAAAAGACTTGGAGCCAACCACACCACAGGTAGTAATAGTTTCACATTATCAGGTGGCATAAGCAGAGGAAGTCTTGTTGTTTAAAGACTAAAGCCTTAATAGCGTACATGCAGTGTCTTAACAAAATCTATTTCTTTAAGGAGTACATTTTGAAAGGAGTGGTGAATGCCGCTTTGGGTCAAGAAATTGGATCGGTGAGTAAGTGTTTGACAAACTACCCGAAAACCTCCTAGGACCACACAGTAGAAATGTCTGAGTAGATTAGGAATGTCTTATAAGCCTGGTGAAGTAGATCATCACTGAAATCTGACTGACTGACTGTCTCTATTCCCTCCTCCTCGTCCCTGCCTGTATCTCTGCTGCAGAGGGATCACCTGAAGATTGCTCAACAGTTCTTCCAGCTGGTCGGAGGCTCAGCCAGTGAATGCGGTAATGTGAATGAATGAATCTAAAGCGATTCAACCAAGAAGCTATGAGTTAGCTTGTGTGTGTGTTAGCGTGTGTGTGTGTGTGTATATCTGCGTTGAAGTGAGCATGTGCGTCTTTGTCTCACTGTCTGTATCTCGCTCTCCTCAGACACGATACCTGGAAGACAGTGTATGGCTTCCTGTTTCTTCCTTCTGAGGCAGTTTGAAGACGTTCTCATCTACCTCAACTCAGTCAAGGTTTGCATGGCCCAAAACATGTAGCATACAGACCAATAAGACAGTACACCACATAGGCATGTTTGCACACACATAATCACTTTCTTTTTGCATTTGAGTACTTGACATATTTATGGATTGGTGTGGAATTAACATGTATACTTGGGGAAAGGAGGCGAGCATTATTTCTGTTTGGTTATTTTTGGTTTGTCATTAACAGAGTTACTGCTATACCGAGGATACATTCAATTTCAACTATGCCCAGGCCAAAGCTGCCTTGGGCAACTACAAAGAAGCAGAGGAGGTACATACTGTCAAAATAGAAACATTCATTACTGCTTGCATGAGTAGTGTTTTGAATCAGTTCAAAGTTCATGTTGTAACATTCTTTTATATTGGACTCAGATATTTCTGCTGATCCAGGGTGAGAAGATGAAGACTGACTATGTATACCTGAGCTGGCTGACTCGCTGCTGTATGTATACAGTCTGAAATAGATCTATTTGTCGTCAATACATCTTCAATACCTATACCTTTACATCAATACGATATCTACATACATGATCTAAGAAACGAAATATATTACTAATTCATTTAAATACATATATTATCTAAATAGTGTTGTCTCTCCTCTCGCTCAGTCATCATGAACCAGAAAGGCCGGCTAGCCTGGGAGCTGTATCTGAAGATGGGGGCTTTGCCAGACTCCTTCAGCCTCCTACAACTCATTGCCAATGACTGCTATCAGGTGAGGCTCACTACTATTCTCTCTACTAACTTAGTTTCCAGGCTAACCACAAGTCAGCAATGGCCTAATCTCCCGCACCAGACTTCCTCCACAATAGACTGGGGACGAGATTAGCAAAGGCCAAGCTTTCTCAATATTCAATGCAATTAAATGTTGCTCTGTCTGTCTGCTTTCAGATGGGTCAGTTCTACTGGGCAGCCAAAGCGTTCGATACTCTGGAGAAACTGGATCCCGACTCCAACTACTGGGAGGGCAAGAGAGGGGCTTGTGTCGGAATCTTCCAGCTCATACTGGCAGGCAGAGAGCCAAAGTAAGTATTGGCTCTTTAGTCCAATTTTGATACCAACACATGTCTGTGTTAAAGATTTGTCCCCTACACAGTCACCAACACATCAAATATGAAAATCTTGTCCTCCACAGAGATGTTTTGGCACATCATTTTTGTGCCTTGAGTAATTTACATTGCACGGTAAAGTGTGACTTTTGTGATTCAAGCTCTTTCATTTTAACTTTATTGACAACCGTTATGGTAATGTTATGAAAATATTGCCATTGTGTAATATGACCTGTTCCTAACTTCCCATCACTAATAACCATTGTCTGTGGTTCCACAGGGAAACCCTGAAGGACGTGCTGCCCCTGTTGAGGAGCACACAGAACCCCCAGGTGGAGTACATTATCAGAGCTCTGAGGAAATGGGCCAAAGACAACAGGGTTCCTCTGACATAGCAATGTCATACATAACGTGCTTAACTCACATACTACACTTACTACATGTTGTTATTACATTATATATGTGGTTTACATGTGCATTTTTTATCAGACTCTTTTACTAGTGAAAATCTATAAAATAACCTGTTCTCATGAGCCATGCACAATGTGTATTGATGCGCTTTATTGTACGTGTCACAGTATTTATATCATGAAATACATGTTTTATTTGCAATGTATATAATTCTGTACAATCTTGCCAATCAATTGTATTGAAATGTGTATTTTGTATTACTCAAATGATGCTGATACAAGTATTAAACAGTATTCTCTTTATAAACGGTTGTTGACCTTTTTCTCTGTTTGTTCTATATGCATTCACTAGTTCTGTCATGATGTCGTTTTCTTTTTATTGTGGCCATACTGACACAAATACTGTAGGCATACATTTGAATTAAATAGTACATGTACTGTCTTTTGAAGTCCAAAGTCCTCATCTAAATTAAAGGAAGCAGTGTCTCTACAAAATAACTGAACACAAAACCCATACATTTCAACAGGTGTCCACCAATGTTTGCTTGTGTTGCGTCATAGGTAACTAACATAGCCACCCAACTGGCTTGTTTGGTTCCTTTTGGGATTTACTGTGAGTGTAGCTAGGTCATTGTGGAAAAACGCACAATTCAGCATTTCAGCACTGACTGAATGACATAAGAATGGCATCAAAACAGATGCCATCCATTTTCTATATTAGTGAGCAAATGCATAAATTATTCTGGTGACATGATCTGATAAAATGTCCTTTCACAAAATACATTTCCGTTAAGGTCATAATACTAGTGCCATCTTCTTCAGATGTTCTTATTATCGCCTGTTGTGATAGGGGTGGGATTAAAATGGGGGCAAATGCAGTGATTGGCTATGATAACCGCCCTCGCTCACGCTCCTTCCGTTTTGTCTGTGCGCGCAGGCCCAGTGACCTCTCTGATATTTTATTTACTCCTGAAATCCAAGATGGCCACCTTGAATGTCTCGATCCCATAGCAATTGAGGATGCAAGTAGCTACCGAAAAAACAACTTTTCCCCGACCATCTCATCCCCTGAAATTCAAATCGAATTGTGCGGATGACCCCCTTACATCTTATTAGCCACTAAATAGCCATAGCATTTTCGCGCAAACCCCTTCAATTTGCCAATTTGAAGTAGTTTCGCGAAGTAGCTCGCGCTGTCGCTGTCTGTCCGAAGCGAGGTTCAGACAGGCAGCACATCCAAATGGCCGAACCGAGAAAAGTACAATTTGTCACCCTCTCGGCCTTCGCTGCTGGATCAGCCACGGAGACTAGGAAACGCCGGTTGGAGGATGACGAGGCCGACATCGACTTGGATGCGGATGGTGAGGGCGATACGAAAGCGTCCGGGGCAGATGGTAGCGGTGGGATTTTCGGCAAAACTAGTAGTGACAAGGACAACGCTGAAGGAAAACGGATTACCGTACGATTGAACCTATCTCTGTCCGAGCCCAGCGATCAATCGTCGGCCGAGTTTAACTACAGCGAACTCATCCAAAACATCCAGGTATGACTCCTTCTGTTTGGCCAAGAAAGACATGGATCAACACCAGTTGATTTTATTAACTTGGTTAGTGGGGACTTGTTAAAAGATAGGATATGAAAGTGGGTGTATCTTGTCTTTCCACGGACTAGCGTGGTCGGTGGGAGGAAATTACTAGTCACGGACATCACACAAAAGACCCTAACTCAGCCATTCACTCAAATCACTTGGTACTCAACTCGAACGGCACGTCAAGATTACAGTTGTAGGCACGCCTTATGCACATGCAGTGATAAAGGTTGTCTGGCGCTACCTATTTCTTGTTCTTGTTAACTTGCCAACTCTCTTGTTAGTTTACACCAGCCATACAGCCATTAATATGGCACGTAGAATAAGTGCCCCAGTACAGTTGAGTTTAGCCTCCTATGGGTGATATATTGATGATCAGTCAGTGCTGAATAGATGGAGTAGGTTTGGAAGTACAAGGATGTAGCCTAAAGCGAGTTATGCAAATATCGGTATTATGTTATCAAGACACTCAGTGGTGTGTACAGACATCATTGCATGGTACAGTAGTTTACTCTTTTTTTGTTACATATTCGCATAGCGATTATGCTGAATATATAATACATTGTTCTCAAACTTGTAATTACAAGTGATACTACTACTTTATAAACCAGCTGTAAATCTAAATACAAATGCTTCCTCACCAATGCTATTTGGGCAATATGATTGCATGACAATATGCTTTTCATCCGGTACAATAACAACACAATATTATTTGTTACTTTGTTCATTGTTTGTTTATTGTGGGTAAGTCCATTTCTTTTCCAGTAGTTACACTTTTCTTCACCCATTCCCCCCCCTTTCTAGGCAAAAAAGATCACTCCTCCTCCAGCTCCAACTCAGACTCCAACTCTTTTTATCCTGCCTCCTGCCCTTGACCCTAGCGACCATTTCAACGATGACGAGAAAGAACGACTGCAGGTGGAGGCCCTGGCCAAGAAGTTTGAGAACAAATATGTATGTTATTTTTTGGAGCCGTGGTAAAACTTTGTGCTCTAATAACTCCACTTATAAGATACGAGTTTTAAGATTAGTTTGACTTTTTTTTATCTGGTTAATAGCTAGTTGTACTAAGTTATAAGCCTGTTATATCTGGTTATAAGCCATTTTTATCTCATTTATGACCACTGGTTATACAGTATGTACATGTGAAAGTATGTATCGTCTGTGACACAGGGCAATGCAAATGCAGCAGGAAAGAAGAAGAGGAAGGATAGAATGCAGGATCTGATTGACATAGGCTTCGGCTACGACGAGACTGACCCTTTTATTGACAACTCAGAGGCTGTAAGTATCCCTTTTTTTTTTACCTTTTACATCCCTTCATGTGGAGAAGGCATGTTAGGCTGTATTATAGGCGGAGAAAATAGGAATCTGTTCTATTCTGGCGAACTTTGCTCTGGAGTTTCGCTTCCTGTTTGGAGCATACTTAAGACTGTCAATCAACCACAGCACAAATTTGCACAAGCAATCAACCTCACCCCATAAATACTAACCTACATCCACCACAGTGACATGTTGTTGTTTTTTTGTCAGAGACTCATTGAAGTTACTCTGTGTTCTGCATCTATGCTCTCCTGTGTGCTATGAATGTAACGGCTGCCATTTTGTTTTGTGTGACAGTATGACGAGCTGGTCCCGGCCTCCCTGACTACCAAGCTGGGAGGGTTCTACATCAACACGGGCACGTTGCAGTTCAGAGCTGCTTCCGAGTCAGAGGGAGAGGACGGGGGCAAGGATGTCAAACCCAGAGTAAGGGTGGGATACTGGCATGAAGTATTGTATACAGTGAAATTACACTATATTAGTCAGTTGGGGTCAATTCCATTTCAGTGATGTCAATTCAGGAAGTAAACAGAAATTCTAATTCATTCAAAATCAATGAAAAAATCAATGAATTTTTGTTTACTTACTGAATTGATGAGAATAATTGACCCCATCCCTGATAGGAGTATGACAAACCTGCTTTATTTGTGTTTATCTAACTGGTTGTTTTGGTTTTTCATGAATTGTGTCTGTGCCTTCCGGTGGTAGCAGGAGCTGAAGGATGGCGAGGAGCAAGTGATCAAGAGACGAAGGAGGAAAGAAGGAAACAATTTGGAGGAGAAGAAACCCCGGAAGAACAGAGTGCCCAAACCAGGGTGAGATGATAGGATAGTGGGATGGATACATCGCTGCTTCTTGTGCCTGTCAGGCATGTCTGTACCTTCACAAATTACAATTTGAGATAGAATGGTTGTTGAATAATTCAGATGATTTTGTTCTTGCTGTAAGAGCAAATCATCTAAGGGGACATTGTGGTTCTATGCATATTTCTCAAATAGAACTGAGCACGTTGCAAGAACCATTCCTCAAAATGTCTTGTAGTGGTTTTTGAATCTGTTTTTATACCTCCCTGTGTCAAACCCTATCAAATGTGCACTGAAATTGAAATGTATGCACTTCAGCATAGAATACAATAGACACATTCATCATATAGATATATTTTTGTTCATTCCTACCCATGTACAGATATGTCTGACTATGACATGATACACTGTGATGCTCTCTCTGAATGGCTCGTGGGCTTGTCAAGTGTCCTTAACAAAGGCTCCATTAGCTACGCTCTGATAGGCTGATCACTCCGCTGCCATAAATACTCCTATTCCCAGAAATAGACCAGCAGATATTATGAGACTGTTGTTTCCCTTGTATCATATTGAAAATACATGGCCTTGCTTATAGGTTTCTTGTCTTCGAGATTACACATCAGAACTTCCCTCACAATTTTCTCTCTCCTTCCTCTTTCTTCCTTCTCTCACCCTCCTCTCTTCCCGCTCTCTTTCCCCTCTTCACCCCTCTCTTTTGTCTTTCTGATCCAGAGTGTCGTCTCTGATGAACATCCACCGGCCAGAGAAGAAGAAGAGGAAGAAGCTGATGAAGGACTCCTTGTGCTTGGCAGCCATGTTGCGCCGCTTCACCCGGGAGAAGCAGGAGATGAGGAAGATGAACCCCACCGCGCCCCACTCCGGCATGGGTAGCTCCGTGGCCAACGCCCCGCGAGCCAACCACCTGCTGGCTAACTCCCACCTGCACGCTAATGCGGCTAACAACGACGTCTCGTTGGCCGAGCTCACCGCGGACCCCGCCATGATGTCACTGCTGGGCTCGGCAAATGAGAAGGAGCTCCAGGATCTTCTGGGTGACCTGGACTTCGGCCTTCTGGACAGCTCGGCTAATCCGCACGTGGCCACGCCCGGGAGAGAGAATGGCCTGATGGGAATTGGAGTTTCAGGGCCGAAGCCGAGTGGGGGCGAGTTAGGGAGGGGGCTGGGGGTTTCAGGGGGTCTCCTACACCCACCTCCACTCCCTGGCGGCCTGCCTGCCCCCCTCATCAAGCGCATCGAGGACCTGCGGGCGGTGAGTCGCACTGATGGGGCTTTTCCAGTTTATCATAGATTTGTTTATTTGGTTATTTAATGTTTATGTGATCATCCCTTGATTTAATTGTTGAGTAACTTCCTGGAATTTTGTACAGTTGAAATGTGTGGCAGCCATTTTCTTAAACCATGATGATATCACTTAAAATAGTGTTTCAGTTCTTGGAAGATTTGTAATGCATTTCTTGACAGGCTGATAAAAATGCAAGGAGAGGTTAGAGAGGAGCAGAGCAGAAAGGAAGAACAGATGAGAGCAAAACACATGAAAGAAAGGTAGACTAGCAACAGACAACTGGTGGCCAAAAGGGAGAGAGAAGAAAGAGAGAGTGACAAATCAAGGATGAGCGAAAACTGTCAAGATGACGATGCAGCCATTTTGAAACTGACACGGAAGGCTCCTTTTTGCTTGTGTGCGTCTTTCCATGGAAGACAGTATGCTCACCAACCTCTTTTCTTCACAGGCCTCTCGTCAGTTTGATCAAGAGGGAAGGAAGAAATTCTTCACCCTAGATATGAATAACATCCTACTGGAGTGAGTTTGTTATTCTTTTGACACATTGTACATCTCTCTCCGTCTCCACCCTGAATGGGGTCATACTGCTGATATTGGAGTCGATTGTTCATCTCTTTTCCTGTCTTTTTCACCCCCACTCTGTTCTAAATTTCTCCCAACATCTTTCTCTCTCGCTCAAATTGTTTTATTCTTTGTCGTCTCTTCTTCATCCCTTTTCCTTGCTTACCATCTTTCTCTCCCCATCCCTCCTTTCTCTCACTCCTGTTAATTCCCTCTGTTGCTCCTCTCCTCTCCCTTCCCTCCACTTTCTCCTCCCCCAGTATTGAGCTGCAGGTGCAGGAGCAGCCGATGGGGCAACGCGGGGAGGTGTATTCTCACCTGGAGGCCTTTGTGCCCTGCAATAAGGAGGCCCTGCTCAAACGCCTCAAGAAGCTTAGCCTCAACATCCAGGATGACCGTCTGCGTACGCCCCTGCTGAAGCTGAAGCTGGCTGTGTGCAGTGTGATGCCCGAGCAGATCCAACGATACAACATGGACTGCATGGTCAAGGCTGCCAAGTAAGAAGATTACAATACTCCATAGTGTACTGCAGCCAAACTCAACAGGCGGACCGCGGTCCGGATGCGGACCCAGAAAGGGGTCAATACGGACCGCCGGTCCCGACTTTACATTTGTCATTTTTCTACATTTGGTATTGCGTTGGGCAGTTTGTCATTCCCTGACAGAGAGCTATTTTGATTTAGTACCTGTCAGAAATGTCCAGTTGATCAAATAGCCCATGTTAGGTAGATGGGTACGCCCAGGGGCCTCGACCCCCCGCGGGCCCCCATTTGATTTTGTTGAGTCATTCACTCAGGTATCATATGGTAAAATGTGTAGAAGTGCAGGAAATTAGCTTTAAAACGGCAACATTTTCTCTCCACCAACAAGAAGGATGTGAACAGTTTGTAGTTGTTGAGTGGGGGTTTGTTACTATGCCAATAAATGACAAAATTCATCCTGACCTTCTTAAAGCCACCTAGGAAATTTGTATGACTGGACCTTCTTAAATAGCAGTTGAGTACCCCTGGTATACTGTAATGCTATATCGCTTATCATAACGGTTGTTTGGTTATTTTTAGTGCTCTACTCTGCTTGTGTTCATCACTGCTTTCATTTATATGCTTCTCTGCCTCTGCGGGAATATATTGAGGTTGGTAGAATATGTTGGTTCTGAGGTGTGTGTGTGTTGGACCCTAGCAGGCAGCAGCCCGGAGAGGGAGAGAAGAACGGATCAGAGGAGGAGGACGAGGGGAAGCCGGGGAAGAGGATGATGGGCCCACGGAAGAAGTTTGTCTGGGACGACAAGCTCAGGTAATGGACCATCCACTGCCCTCAATCAAATCTTATTTATTTGTCAGTTGTCAAAAAGTGCTTTTATAGTAATCCGGCCTAGACACTAAAGAAATTCTCGAGCGAAGTCATACAGAAAATGGCTGATTTGAAACGATAATTGATTAGTAAGCTTTCTTCGTGTGTGTGTGTGTGTGTGTGTGTGTGTGTGTGTGTGTGTGTGTGTGTGTGTGTGTGTGTGTGTGTGTGTGTGTGTGTGTGTGTGTAGGTCGCTGCTGTGTAACCTGGTGCGTGTGAAGTTGAGTTGCTATGAACTGGAGTCGTCTCAGTGCTCTCTTTCCGTGGAGGATTACCTCAAGGCCTTCATGGAGAACGAGGTCAAACCACTGTGGCCCAAGGGCTGGATGCAGGCCAGGATGCTGTTCAAGGAGAGCCGTGTTGTACACAGTCACCTCACTGTCAACATGTAAGTCATCTCAACTATAGTTGGACCTTATAAATAAGTTGGCTTTATAATGACAATTATACCTTTTATTGTATATATGCCTGATTGACAGATCAAATTTTATTGGTCGCATACACATATTTCGCAGATGTTATTGCGGGTGGAGCGAAATGCTTGTCTTCCCAGCTCCAACAGTGCAGTAATATCTAACAACAATACACACAAATCTAAAAAGTAAAATAATGGGGTTCAGAAATATTAGGACAAGCAATGTCTGAGTCCGGAGTATAAATAAACAGTGCCTTCGGAAAGTATTCAGACCCCTTGACTTTTGTTATGTGACAGCCTTATTTTAAAATTGATGATATACAATTTTTTCCTCATCAATTTACACACATTACCCCATAATGACAAAGTCTCAACAGGTTTTTAGAAATTTTTCTCAAATTTATTCAAAATTGAAAAACAGAAATACCTTATTTACATAAGTATTCAGACCCTTTGCTCTGAGACTCGAAATTGAGCTCAGGTACATCTGTTTCCATTGATCATTTTTGATCATTCTACAACTCAGTTGGAGTACTCCAGTGGTAAATTATATTGATTGGACATGATTTGGAAAGGCACAGTTGACACTGCATGTCAGAGCAAAAAACAAGCGTTGAGGTCTAAGGAATTGTCCGTAGAGCTCCGAGACAGGATTTTGTTGAGGCACAGATGTAGAGAAGGGTACCAAAAAATGTTTGCAGCATTGAAGGTCCCCAAGAACACAGTGGCCTCCATCATTCTTAAATGGAAGAAGTTTGGAACCACCAAGTTTCTTGCTAGAGCTGGCTGCCCGACCAAACTGAGCTATCAGGGGAGAAGGACCTTGGTCAGGGAGGTGTTTCTCTATGGAGATGGGAGAACCTTCCAGAAGGACAACCATCTCTGCAGCACTCCACCAATCAGGCCTTTATGGTAGAGTGGCCAGACAGAAGCCACGCCTCAGTAAAAGTCACATGACCGCCCGCTTGGAGTTTGCCAAAAGGCACCTAAAGACTCTCAGACCATGAGAAACACGATTCTCTGGTCTGATGAAACCAAGATTGAACTCTTTGGCCTGAATGCCAAGCATCACGTCTGGAGGAAACCTGGCACCATCCCTACGGTGAAGCCTGGTGGTGGCAGCATCATGCTGTGGGGATATTTTTAAGCGACAGGAACTGGGAGACTAGTCAGGATCGAGGGAAAGATGAACGGAGCAAAGAGATCCTTGATGAAAACCTGCTCCAGAGCGCTCAGGACCTCAGACTGGGGCGAATGTTCACCTTCCAACAGGATCCGCAGAGAAGAATGGGAGAACTCCCTAAATACAGGTGTGCCAAGCTTCTAGTGTCATACCCAAGAAGACTCGAGGCTGTAATCACTGCCAAAGGTGCTTCAACAAAGTACTGAGTAAAGGGTCTGAATACTTATGTAAACATTATTTCCGTTTACCTGTTTTTGCTTTGTGATAATGGGGTAGATTGTAGATTGATGAGGGGGGGAAACTATATAGACACACACACACACACATTATGTGATGGGATGTATAGACTATATGGATAGAAGATGTACAGAATATCTGAAGAAACAGATGATCGATTGACAGATGGATTAGCATTCCTGTGCGGATGTTAACTTAACACACCATTGGTTTCTCTGTCCAGGGTCAAGAAAAGGATTGTCCCCACCCCCAGGGCTAAAGCAAAGGTCAGTGACATCTCTTCGCTCTCAATTGACATTTGTAACCTTTTCTACAAGATGGTTATTTGGTATTTCTTGCGGTGCCATATGTTCTGATGCGGGTCTAATGCGAACCTTTGTCCTTTCCCTGTGTTCCAGGAGGGCCAATGGATCCAGCAGAGGCCTAATCTCCCCACCGCCACCACCCCTTCTCTCCCCCACGTCCCCTCCACCCCCTCCGTCATCCAGGCCCGAGGGACCTGCTCGTCCCCCTCGGAGCCCATCTGCCTGTCCGACTCGCTGGACGAGGACCTCCGCGCCCCCTCCCTGGATTCCGTCTCCCACGCCCTCGCCTTCCTCAGCCAAGCCGCCAAGGGCCTGGGTCCCCACGGCAGCGTCACTGACCTCACCCTCACCTCCCCCCTCTCCCCTCCGCCTCTCCAGTTCCCCAACTCCTCCCCCCCCTCCATCACCCCTCACTACTCCCCCTCGTCTTCCCTACTCACCTCACATTCTCTTTCCAAGATAAATGCCAACTCGTCGACGACGGTGACGATGCCATCGATGGCCAACATTAAGACCACGCTATCTACCTCTCCCTCCACTTCCACGGCGTCGGCGGCTCGCATGCAACTCGCGGGGGCCACGTTGGTGTCTCGTGGCGCCGACGGAGTGTACGGCGTGATGAAAGGGGCAGGCTCTATGGGACAGACTCAGAGACACAATGTCAGCATGGCAACCGCCACTCACAGGCAAGGGGGCATGACCGGAGGGAGTAAGCTCCACCCACCGTCGTCCCCCTCCCCGCCCACCAAGCAGCGGCCCCCTCCCACAGCCTCTCCGCTCCTGCCCCCCCATCAGAAGGTCGCCCTGGGCATGGTGGTGGCAATACCAGGAAAGAGCAGTGTTAAAGCCAACAACAGCAGTAACGGCGGTGCCATGATGAGCAACATGCCCTCCTCCTCCCCTCAGTCCCGTGCCACCAACTCCCACTCACACCCCCAGCAGCTCAACTCCAAGAGCCCCCAGCAGTTCAACTCCAAGAGCCCCCAGCAACCCTCCTACCTCACCTCCACGGTGGGCTCTTCACCCTCCCAGTCCCCCTTCCACCACCAGGGAAAATCCAAGCCCCACCACCAGTCCAACTTCATCACCCCCATGCAGGCAACCCTCACCAAGTCCTCCCACAGCAACAACTCCTCCCCCATCATCAAGCTCACCCCTCGCCCCCCCGCCCCCACCCCTCCTCCCATCTCCTCCCCTTCCTCCTCCTCTTCCAACCTCCTCTCTCACTCTCAAATGATCTCCAGCCCTCTCCAGTACCAGTCCCCCAAGACTGCCGGTTTCCGCCCCCCATTTAGTGTCCAAGGTGGGGGTCAGGTAAAGTCGGGCCAGGGCAGTTATAGCTTCGCGGGGAGCCAGAAGGGTCCGTGTGTCATTAGCAGTAGTAGCGTTAGCAGCGCTAGCTCCAACAGCAGCCCCATGCGCATGTCGCCCGTCACCAGTGGCCCGGACAACAGCCCCTCCCCCTCCGGCACGGTCTCGACCAGTCACGGACAGAGACAGAGGGCCGTGGGCGGATCCAAGGCTGTAGGCAGCCGGGTGCCCACGGTAACCATGGCCACACCCTCCGTCACCTCACACCTGACGCAGGTGAGTCAGCCAATCACAGGCGACCAGAAAAAGTGTAAAGAAGAGTGAAAAACAGGATCAAGAGTACCTCTTAGATACTGACTGCATTTGTCTCGCTAGAGTTTTGAGTATGTTCTGCAAAGACTTGGCCAAGTAGTCAGAACAGAAGAGAAGGGAAGAGATTGTGTCAGGCACCTTACATGTCACCTGATCCCTTCTCTCTCTCTCTCTCTCTCTCTCCCTCTCTCTCTTTCTCTTCCTCCCCAGGTGTCAGCTGGCAGTCCCCTCTTGGGCGGACCACTTGGCTTTGGCATGTTGGGGGGGCTGGTGCCCGTCTCACTGCCCTTCCAGTTCCCCTCGCTGCTCAACTTCACTCCTCCTGGAGCCCCGGGGGTCAGCGGCCTGGGCACGGGCGCCAACTCAGGATACAGCCTCTCACAGAGCGACTTAATGGGTGAGTAAGTGGCAACTGGTGCCCAACTGGCAGTGGCTCCACAAGACTGTGATCTTTCAAAGCACCGGGCATGCAAATGTATAGGATCAAAAATAAAGCATTTGTTCTCTCTGTTCTCTACGGTTCAGTAGAACTTCTAGGGCTCTTAATACCACTGAAAAAGTCTGTACTGTACATCATGATGTGGTAAAGGTCTTTAGAATTTACTACTTCATTAGTATGACATTTTATTGGATGAATTTGATCAAATGACAAAGAAGATCAGTGTTTATTAAGATGGCAAAATAAATGGAGCCGCAGTTAGATTTGTTTGTGGTCCCTTGAGATTCATCTAGTCTTAGTTTGTGTTACTCATGGTCAGTGTTGTGGTGTGCAGTGTGTGTGTGCGTGCTGTGGATCCATATCAGCTCTCTCACTGTAACCCTCTTGCCCTGCCTGTCTCGTTTTCTCATCCAATCCCTCCCTCCTTCTCCCCCTCCGTCCATCATCCATCCATCCTCTCCTTCCTTCACTCCTGTGTTCTTTAATCCCCCTTTTATCTGCCCCCACTTTCTGATTTGATGCTTTACTCAAATTCTACTTTCATCTTTTAATGTTCCTTTTCTCACCTTTATTCTCCTCAACCCCTTCCCCCTCTCCATTCTTCCCTTTTTTTTACCTCCTCACTCTTTCTTCTCCTCTGTCCATCCCTCCCTCCATCTCTCCTCAGATCTGTATAAGAGTCTCCAGTCAGGGTCACAGGCTGCTCTACCTCCTCACTTGCAGCTTGCTTTCTCAGGTAAACTTCATACCTCCTCCTCCCGTGCTTCTCTCCTCCTCCCTTACCTCCCTCTTCCCTTCCTCCATTTGTGTTGTTGTCATTCCCTGCGTCATGTTGATATCGCTCACTCACTGTTTGGCTGTAAAATCTTCTTTCCCAACCTGTCTGCTTGCTTCAGTGTTAGTGGTGGTCTGCATACCTGTGTTACTGCATGACTAGGTTAACACTAGAAGCACGTGTCTTGTCTGTCGATGAAGCATACCCTCCCTGTGTGTTGGGTGTTTGGTATGTTTCTGCATCTTCTTGTATTTACACATTTACACAATTATTTAAACCCCCCCCCCCTTCCTCAGATGCGAACCAAAGCCAGGGTGGCGACATGAAGAGGAAGTCCCACTGACCAATAGAGACGGAGGACAGAGAGTGACGTCGAGACATCCACTAGGAACACTTTGATTGGACAGATGGACACAATGATGTAATAATACAGGGGGGAGGAGCCTTCTTCCCTCAATATGGACCTGAAGAATCAATTCCCCCTCACCATGACAATTTATGACTTTAATTTAACTGTATTTTTATGATTACTGGGTATAAAATGGACCTGGGGTGAATGATAATGAAACTTTTTTCCTTATATTTTTTTCTTGTCAACATGTTTACATGACCGACCTTTATCACTGTGGAATGAGGACAGGGTTGTATTCATTAGGCTCCAAACGTAGAAAAAAAAATACAGAAACAAGGACGGACTGCCTGAACACTCGTTTTCGTTTAAAAAGCGTTTTGCTATGTTGTGTACCAACGGAGCGCACATACCGCAACGAATGTCGATCTATCTGCCGGTCGTTCGGTGTGGTCTGTTTTAAGGACCACCCCGCCAGTGAGGGTCTGATTGCTGACATTTTGGCTCGATTCTACATGTAGAATCAGTTTGCAAATTACGGCTGGCACTCTGTTCAGAGGTGCTAAATAGTCTCTGCCTGCAAACGCTACCAGTGTGTCCGTTCCTTAATGAAAACCACCCAGGAGAGGGAATACGCTGTTAGCGAAGTAATTTAATTAGAATTTAAGTCTGTTTATATTTTTTCTCGTCTAAAGCAGATTTGAGTATAAATTATTTTTTGGTCGTTGTCTTGACTCTCTGAGAAAGGTAGTTGTTAACTTGTCTCCGATGTGAGATGGTGTGTCCATTGAGTTGTACTGTTTTAAAGTCGCCTCTGCTCCCCACAACTGACTGTTAAGGTAGTATAGCTAATATAAATATTGATAAATTATTTGTCATTTACACAGGGATAAAAAAATATATATATTTAGAGGTATGTGTGTGCCGGTGAGATTGAATGTGTGTACACAACCTACATATATTATATATTGTATTTTCTTTCCAGGTCAGTCTGTGCTGTGTGAATGTGCGAATTGCATATCCCCTTTTCTCTGTTGTGTGTGTGTGTTTGAGAGAGTGACTATTCCCCTCTCTTGTTCAGCGTGTCTTTGGTGCTGTGTAATCACACTGGACCTTGTCTGGAGAAAAAACTTGAACTGTAAAAGCTAGACTCCTCTTGGAGGGTGAGAGAGGGGACAGAGATGCGAGATTGTAGCCTACTTGAACTTTTTTTTAAATTGTAATTAATTTACTTTGTAAAAAAAAAAACGCTTATCAACTCAAACACACAAAACTCAACACGACAAAACGCCTTAGTTTGTAAGTTTCATTAAAGAACTATGCAGGACTATAAATGCTTCAATGCAAAAGTGCAAGTCGTCGCTTGGCTTTCAACCTCTTACTCAGCTGTCAATGTATTTCTGAGAGTTGTGAATGTTTGTGTGTACGTACGTCTGAGTCCTTTTTCCCATCTAAAGAACTCTCCCTTCTCACCTGCTGAATACCTCTCTGGAAACTGTTCTTCCTTACTCTCTTCCTATATCTGGGAAGATCTCAATAGCATTACTCCTCACGTCCTCTCTCCTAGTCTTCTTCTCAAAACCCATTGGGGGAGAAGGTCAGAGGGGAGGGACCTCTGGCTTTCTTGCCTCTGTCCATCTCTTATCATCCTTCGTCCCTCCTTCCAATGTCAGTATGAATGTCGACCAACTGCACCAAGAATGGTGCCAAAGATGAGTTTCCTAGCATATAGATGGGGTGCCTTGGTCAGTGTTCCTATCATTCTCTTTGAAATGTACCCATGAGTGTTGTCGGTCTGTGGTCTGTCAGGATGTCATGGTGAAAAGTTGTTTCTTTCTGTGACTGGAGCAGGGAGGTGATATTTTAAAGCTTTTGTGCTTTTGGGGCGGGTAAAGATTACATTTCATGGTAACTGGTTACTTAATTCGGTCTCTTTTGTAGATTATTTTTGTGTGTTGATTTATGGAATAAAATACCGTTGGTTTTCAATAGGTCCTGAGTCATTTCCTGTCTTCCGTCCTCCATTGTGGCCGATGTCTTTCAAAAGAACACTTCTAGTTCTGAAGGTAGGGCAAAACTACACACTCGAGACACCTGTTAAAGGAAGTAAGGGCTCTATTCAATCCGTATTGCGGAAGTTCATTTAAAGAGAATGTTCCTGCCTTAAAGGTCATTTCCGATTGTCAGCTCAATCAGAATTGACCTTTACATTTGTAGTGTGCGAACTGTAACGCTTCAGATTGAATAGAGCCTTTTTATTTTTTTAAACCTTTAACTAGGCAAGTCAGTTAAGAACAAATTCTTATTCACAATGACAGCCTACCCCAGCCAACGCTGGTCCAATTGTGCACCGCCCTATGGCACTCCCAATCACGGCTGATGTGATACAGCCTGGATTCGAACCAGGGACTGTAGTGAAGCCTCTTGCACTGAGATGCAGTGCCTTTAGACCGCTGCGCCACTTGGGAGCCCCACGTGAAGAGACGTTGCAATAAAAAAAAAAACATTCATTTATCAGAAGTCCATGTTTTGTACAGTCCCTCAATGATGTCAACATTCCTGTTCACTTTCTGTACTCTGGAAAGGTCAGGGCTCGATTCAATCCATAAGGCTGAAGATCCGTGCTACAATGCGGTTGAAATTTAAAGGTAATTTCCTATTGAGTGGACATCAGCAGCGTTTACTGTGAATGCAGTCTCCTGCAAATGCGGAGACATTGCCTTTAAACCTCAATCGCGCTGTATCACGGATCTTCAAATGAATGGAATCAAGCCCTCACTGTCAAAATACATCATTACACTTGTTGCTCTTTGACCTTTATCACCCATGCCGGTGGTTTCCAGGTAACAACAGGCCCTAGCTATGTGGAAGGCTCTGGAGTTTTCCCAAATCTTGGCCCGGTTTGGATTCTTTAAAAAGTGAATTGTTTGTTCCTCCCTTGAAGTAACTGATTAGAAATGACTGGACAGGTGAAAGCCATGCGGTAGAGCCCTTCCACTCACCTGCCCAGGACACACACTCAGATTGAGCAACAAAAACAAATCTGCTCTTTACTTGTAAAATGTTCCAAACGGGACATTGTCTTTTTACCTAAATATGCAAACACCGTCAGATAGAATTCATAGCAAGCAGTGCATTGGGTTAGTCAGATTCGATTAAATATAACAGAACAGATTACCTGGATTTACATTCACTCTCACTGGATGGGTTGCCAAAATTAACTAACAGAAAGCCACACCCCCAATAATCCATGAATATGACTGCATTGAGCCATTTGCCACTGTGCTTCCATGGCTATAATCACCATGCTACTGCCTATTTCATTTGTTCATTTATCAAACAAGACAACTCATAATCCAGTACCTTTATCAGTCAACACACCTATATTTTACCTGTAATTAGCCTTAAAAATGCTACATTTTCTCTCAGCCTCATGGCAAAATGTGTAGAATAGCATGAGATGAGCTATAAAACAGCACATTTTCCTCTGCCCAATGGCAAAATTGCAGGAAGTTAGCTGCCCAAATTTATGCAGGCCCACCTGACAGGTTTCTGGCTACGCCAATGATGTTGCATGCCCCGCAGCTGGTGGAGAGTATTACATTTGGGTTGCCATCTGCAGCAGGTCCCTGGTTCAAATCACAGAGTCGTTTTTGTTTTCTAACTTTTCCCAACCCCTTACTGAATTTAGACCACTTCCCTAAACAACCCATCATATCTGTCCATGCCCTTCAGGCATAGCTACCCTCTGTGCTCTCCGATTTGAGGAGAGAAACATGCATGACTGAATTGAAAGTCTCTAGGGGCTCCTCCGCTCAGGACAAAGTGGAATCACGTTATTTCTACAATGAATATGCTTTATTTTCTTTTACAAAAAAATCACTGTAGTCTAGAAATACAGGAGGCATACAAGAAATAAAATGGGGAGGGGGGGGGGGGTATTTGAAGTTGTAATGAAAGCCTGGTCGTCAACAGCCAGTCTGAGAATAATAATAATAATACAAGTAAAACTACATCATGGATGTTAAAGCTTTTAACCAAATGAAATCACATTCTGCTCTTGAAGGGGGAGCAGAAGGCTCCACATCTCACATAGTTAATAGTAGCACTGATTTGTGACCCACACACACACCACCTATGGAGACATTGCTACAGGTATATGAATGGGAGAGGAGGTGCGCACTGGGTATGATACGACACACAGAAAAAATACACAAGACGAAGGAAGGGTTAGAAGAAGAAAAAGTAGTGTTTGTTTTCCGTTCACCAGGTTTGCCTCGTTTTTATGTAACACATACTGCACACCTACACGTCTTCATTTTTAATACACGTGCTCACCGTGCATTACCCACTAATGCTCTTATCTAGTGTCTAAGGCACTTTAAAGAAACATGTCATTACAGCTGAGCTAACACTGGAGTAAAAGTCACATGAAAGTGGCAGTTTCCATACATTACCCTCTTTTAATACTGAACAGAGATGCCAAAGGAAGAATAGTGTGCGCTGATGGATATGGACATTCTGGGACGTTAAGAGTGGCTTAATAGTTTCAGAGCTTTGAAATGCTATCCCCAGTAGAAGGCTGTTATATCTAGGAATACTAAGTGCTTGGTAGTTGGTGTTTCAGCGTATTATAAAAGAGTTAGGGGTCCTACTTTACAACCAAACCATGGCACAAACACAGTGAGATGACGGGCCCCCCTTGCTCTGAGCGGTAGGCTTTAGCTAGTCAAACTACACGTTCAATCGAAGCTCTCAACATTAGTATTGGACTAAGGGGCTGTATTGTACATCATGTGACCACTCAGAGAGAAGCTTGGGGTTTCCTGGCTCCAGTTACAGGGGCATATGAACACTCATTGTGCAGTTACGTGCAATTTCCCAGCGATTCTCTGTAAAACGTACGCCAGCGACCATCTATCTAAGCATACCACACTTCACTGCCTTCAACCCTTCTTCCTGAACAACAGGAAAAATAGTGTTCCAATTGGTCAAAATACAACAACAAAAAACGTCAATCATGACCTATGCGATTCCTATAAGAAGTCAGTTAGCAATTGTTTTTAAAGAGTTGTGACGAGATGCTGTAGCAAGTGGAGAAAAGCTTTTCACAGTTAAAACGTCCTTTCCATTCCATGTTTTTCTCCCAGAACAGGTAAGACTGTGTGAATCCACCATCTTGTTTCATTGTAGTGTTTGGAAGCGGAACAATAGTCTGTACATCAGGAAGAGACTCATGCAATGAGGGAGGCGGAGGCAGTCCATTGACCTCTGACCTACTGTTGAATAGAACTATCATCGGAGAGGACAGAGTTTTGTTAGGTCTGCTTTAAGCTAGGGAAGAGATGATGGCTTTACATTTGGTGACACACTTGTATTACAAGACAAGGTTTTGTTTCATGTGGGAGGAGGATGACAAAAGTGAACGTTTCCTAGTTTCGCTCCTTTCCTTGCAGTTTGGCATGTAGGGGCATACACATACCTTACATACTCACATGTGCACACACGCATAGTTCATGAGTAAAAAGCACTTGTACATAAGTTTATATACTCATTTAAGCGGAGCACATAATTCCACGCCTAGGGAGGACTATATTAAGATCGTTGGGACACTCGCCGGGCCGAGCAGCTAGCCAGAGTAGAGTAGGAATATTGTTAGAGTAAGGCAGAGTAAGCCGCTCAAGTGGGAGTAATTGTTTTGTCATCCCCAGGAAGGGAGCATTTCTGGGGAGTGGGGTGGTCTGGGTCGTATTCGTTAGAACACACTGTAGAAAAACCTTTGAAAAAGTCTTTCAACAGAAAATGAAAACAAGTGGTTCTTATTGGACAAATCCAGGTAGTCCCTCCCTGTTTCGGACTGTTTTCTTCTGTTTTGGTGCCTAATGAACAGGACCCTGGTTCTCCCTGCTGTTGACTCGTGGACAGGAACAGATGGAGAGGCTGAGGTGTTGTAGTCACTATGCTGCCAGGCTGGCTAATCGATATGGTTGGTAGGATTAGCAGGGAGCGTCTATTCGGTCTGGTTGGAGGCTTGCGTGTCGTTGTGGTCGCTGGCGCGGCTGTCGGCGTCGTCATCAGAATTGTCCACGGAGGTTCCGTCGATCTGGAGCTGCCGGCTGCGGCCTGAACGGCTAGACGAGAAGCTGATGGGGCCTCCACGCCTGAGGACGACAGGCAAATACAGTTGAAGTCGCAAGTTTACATACACCTTTGCCAAATACATTTAAACTCAGTTTTTCACAATTCCTGACATTTAATCGTAATAAAAATTACCTGTCTTCGGTCAGTTAGAATCACCACTTTATTTGAAATGTCAGAATAATAGTAGAGAGAATTATTTATTTCAGCTTTTATTTCTTTCATCACATTCCCAGTGGGTCAGAAGTTTACATACACTCAATTAGTATTTGGTAGCATTGCCTTTAAATTGTTTAACTTGGGTCAAACATTTTGGTTAGCCTTCCACAAGCTTCCCACAATAAGTTGGGTGAATTTTGGCCCATTCCTCCTGACAGAGATGGTGTAACTGAGTCAGGTTTGTAGGCCTCCTTGCTCGCACACACTTTTTCAGGTGTGCCCACAACTTTTCTATGGGATTGAGGTCAGGGCTTTGTGATGGCCACTCCAATACCTTGACTTTGTTGTCCTTAAGCCATTTTGCCACAACTTTGGAAGTATGCTTGGGGTCATTGTCCATTTGGAAGACCCATTTGCGACCAAGCTATAACTTCCTGACTGATGTCTTGAGATGTTGCTTCAATATATCCACATAATTTTCCTTTCCTCATGATGCCATCTATTTTGTGAAGTGCACCAGACCCTCCTGCAGCAAAGCACCCCCAGAACATGATGCTGCCACCTCCGTGCTTCACGGTTGGGATGGTGTTCTTCTGCTTGCAAGCCTCCCCCTTTTTCCTCCAAACATAACGATGGTCATTATGGCCAAATAGTTATATTTTTGTTTCATCAGACCAGATTACATTTCTCCAAAATCTTTGTCCCCATGTGCAGCTGCAACCGTAGTCTGGCTTTTTTATGGCGGTTATGGAGCAGTGGCTTCTTCCAACTAAGCGGCCTGTCAGGTTATGTCGATATAGGACTTGTTTTACTGTGGATATAGATACTTTTGTACCTGTTTCCTCCAGCATCTTCACAAGGTCCTTTGCTGTTGTTCTGGGATTGATTTGCACTTTTCGCACCAAAGTATGTTCATCTACAGGAGACAGAACACGTCTCCTTCCTGAGCGGTATGACGGCTGCGTGGTCCCATGGTGTTTATACTTGCGTACTATTGTTTGTACAGATGAACATGGTACCTTCAGGCGTTTGGAAATTGCTCCCAAGGATGAACCAGACTTGTGGAGGTCTACAAACATTTTTTCTGAGGTCTTGGCTGATTTCTTTTGATTTTCCCATGATGTCAAGCAAAGAGTCACTGAGTTTGAAGGTAGGCCTTGAAATACATCCACAGATACACCTCCAATTGACTCAAATGATGTCAATTAGCCTATCAGAAGCTTCTAAAGCCATGACATCATTTTCTGGAATTTTCCAAGCTGTTTAAAGGCACAGTCAACTTAGTGTATGTAAACTTCTGACCCACTGGAATTGTGATACAGTGAATTATAAGTGAAATAATCTGTCTGTAAACAATTGTTGGAAAAATTACTTGTGTCATGTACAAAGTAGATGTCCTAACCGACTTGCCAAAACTATAGTTTGTTAACAAGAAATTTGCAGAGTGGTTGAAAAACGAGTTTTAATGACTCCAACCTAAGTGTATGTAAACTTCCGACTTCAACTGTACATACATGGTCATTTATCCCACCCACAGATCTATGAAAGTGTGTGTGTCCTGTTGCATCTATAGGTGTGTTGATGAACATGTATGGGCAGTGATAACAATGAATGTATTCTTCTTTGTTTTAAAGAAACTGGCAGAGGGAACACCGATAGGCATAAATAACCATGTGAAGTGTATATACAGAGTGTTATGAGAGGCTGTACCTGAGGCGGTTCTTGAGTGTGCTGACCTCGCGGGTCAGGCCCTCGCTGGCCTCGGTGGCGTCGTCCAGCTCCCTCTGTAGTTTCCTACGGGAGGCGTTGGCCCTGGTAGCCTCCTCCTCAGCCTCCTCCAGCTGACGCTTCAGCTGCTTCATACGAGAGTTGGCCTTCTCCATCTGACGGGGGGAGAATTTGAATTTTATTGGCACAATTCAACGTATTTACATAGCAAATTCATGGGCCAATTCAAGATTAAAACACTGCAAGTGCAAGAGAGAGAGAGGGGGAGAGAGAAATAGAAAGAGAGATTTGGAGAATAGGGGGGAGATGGACAAAAGGTGGGATAGAAATTGGAAAAACAAAGATGGAGACAAAAGTTTGGGACAGACAGAAGAATGCAGAGAGAGAACTAAAGCTACAGAAGAGAGTGGGTGGGAATAGGAGAGAGAGAGAGAACCAAAGCTACAGAAGAGAGTGGGTGGGAATAGGAGAGAGAGAGAACCAAAGCTACAGAAGAGAGTGGGTGGGAATAGGAGAGAGAGAGAACCAAAGCTACAGAAGAGAGTGGGTGGGAATAGGAGAGAGAGAGAGAACCAAAGCTACAGAAGAGCATGGGTGGGAATAGGAGAGAGAGAGAACCAAAGCTACAGAAGAGAGTGGGTGGGAATAGGAGAGAGAGAGCGAACCAAAGCTACAGAAGAGAGTGGGTGGGAATAGGAGAGAGAGAGAACCAAAGCTACAGAAGAGAGTGGGTGGGAATAGGAGAGAGAGAGAGAACCAAAGCTACAGAAGAGCGTGGGTGGGAATAGGAGAGAGAGAGAACCAAAGCTACAGAAGAGAGTGGGTGGGAATAGGAGAGAGAGAGCGAACCAAAGCTACAGAAGAGAGTGGGTGGGAATAGGAGAGAGAGAGAAAACCAAAGTTACAGAAGAGCGTGGGTGGGAATAGGAGAGAGAGAACCAGAGCTACAGAAGAGCGTGGGTGGGAATAGGAGAGAGAGAGAACCAAAGCTACGAGACGACCACTCACCTGCTCCTTGTACTGATCGGCATGGCGACGCTCGTCCTCCACCTGAATCACCACCTCTTTCAGCTTCTTCTCCGTGCGTCGGACGATCTTATTGGCTGCTGCCCTCTCCCTGCGAGGAAAAAGAGTGATAACAGGAAAGTGTGTACATAGTGTCACCCTGACTGACTCATATCTGATGGGGACATACATTTGCATCAGGATGCAGTAAAATACTTTAGTCAACCTCATGCACTACTGTTCAAAAGTTTGGGGTCACATAGAAATGTCCGTGTTTTTGAAAGAAAAGAAATACAGTGTAGACATTGTTAATGTTGTAAATGACTATTGTAGATGGAAATGGCTGATTTTTAATAAAATATCTACATGGGCGTACAGAGGCCCATTATCAGCAACCATCACTTCTGTGTTCCAATGGACACTCTTCAAAAACTGTTGTTCTGATTAAAGAAGCAATAAAACTGACCCTCTTTAGACTAGTTGAGTATCTGGAGCATCAGCATTTGTGGATTCGATTACAGGCTCAAAATGGCCAGAAACAAAGAACTTTCAGTCTATTCTGGTTCTGTGAAATGAAGGCTATACATGCGAGAAATTGCCAAGAAACTGAAGATCTCGTACCACGCTGTGTACTACTCCCTTTACAGAACAGCGCAAACTGGCTCTAACCAGAATAGAAAGAGGAATGGGAGGCCCCGGTGCACAACCGAGCAAGAGGACAAGTACATTAGAGTGTCTAGTGGCAGCTTCATTAAATAGTACCCGCAAAACACCAGTCTCAACGTCAACAGTGAAGAGGCGACTCCGGGATGCTGGCCTTCTAGGCAGAGTAGCAAAGAATAAGCCACATCTCAGAATGGCCAATAAAAATTTAAGATTAAGATGGGCTAAAGAACACAGACACTGGACAGAGGAAGATTGGAAAAAAGTGTTATGGACAGACTAATCTAAGTTTGAGGTGTTCGGATCACAAAGAACATTCTTGAGCCGCAGACAAAATGAAAAGATGCTGGAGGAGTGCTTGACACCATCTGTCAAGCATGGTGGAGGCAATGTGATGGTCTGGGGGTGCTTTGGTGGTGGTAAAGTGGGAGATTTGTACAGGGTAAAACGGATCTTGAAGAAGGAAGGCTATCACTCCATTTTGCAACGTCATGCCATACCCTGTGGACGGCACTTAATTGGAGCCAATTTCCTCCTACAACAGGACAATGACCCAAAGCACAGCTCCAAACTATGCAATAACTATTTAGGGAAGAAGCAGTCAGCTGGTATTCTGTCTATAATGGAGTGGCCAGCACTGTCACCGGATCTCAACCCTATTGAGCTGTTGTTGGAGCAGCTTGACCGTATGGTACGTAAGAAGTGCCAATCCAATTTGTGGGAGGTGCTTCAGGAAGCATGGGGTGAAATCTCTTCAGATTACCTCAACAAATTGACAACTGGAATGCCAAAGGTCTGCAAGGCTATAATTGCTGCAAATGGAGGATTCTTTGACGAAAGCAATTATTGTTTCAATTAAAAATCATTATTTATAACCTTGTCAACGTCTTGACTATATTTCCTATTCATTTTGCAACTCATTTCATGTATGTTTTCATGGAAAACAAGTACATTTCTAAGTGACCCCAAACTTTTGAACGGTAGTGGATGTTTTCAGGCCCCTAATGTTAAAGGTCCAATGCAGTCATATATATCTCAATATCAAATAATATCTGGGTAGGAATGAAGTACCTTACTGTGATTGTTTTCAATTAAAATGGTCAAAAAGACACAAAAATAGATTCTTAGCAAAGAGCAATTTATCACGCAAGAATTGTGCTAGGACTGTCAGGGAGTGGGAAGGGGGAAACTAAAAAATTGCTGTTATTGGCAGAAAAGTTTGGAACTCTTTCTTATTGGTCTATTAACTAATTTACCATATTGTGACGACACCAGGCAGACAAAAACTCCATCCCACCAAAACAGGCTGAAACTTTCAGCCTGTCTTTATACTAAAAGGACATTATCATAATTTTCACAATTTCACAGTGTTATTCCAACCTCCAGGTGTGGAAATATATATACACAGCACAGGTAAATCACATTTTTTGACTGCACTGGGCCTTTAAAGGTCCAGATTTTGAGTAGTTTGTAATCTTTTCCTGTGCTGTGTATATATATTTCCACACCTGGAGGTTGGAATAACACTGAAATTCTTTTTTCGTTTTCCCCTCCCCACTCATCACATTTTTGACTGCACTGGGCCTTTAAAGGTCCAGATTTTGAGTAGTTTGTAATCTGAAAATAGATCTGTGGTTAGGGGAAACTCCTACCTCTAGCGGTCTATTGAGTATGGGTAAATCATTACATTGAGTGTATGAGCTGGAGTCCACCTATTCAAGCCCTCATTTAATTCTAGGTAACCTCCCATCTTTAAACTCTGACCCCCATTATGACGTCTACTTAGTACAGTATATAGAAGGCTTCTTACTTGGCCTCCTGCTCCAGCTGCTCCTCCAGCTGCAGTATCTTGGCCTCCAGGGCGGTGATGGCAGCCTTGAACTTGGACTTGACTGCCCCCTCCAGCTCTCCCAGCTTGGCTTTCAGCTCCTTGTTCTGCCTCTCCATTCCTTGACGGGCGTTCTCACTCTTCTGGGCCGCACTGCGCTCCCCAGCCAGCTCCGTGTTCAGGATGTCCACCTTGGGAGAGAAATGGGGATAAAGGGAGAGAGGGTCACTCTTTGTCCATCTCTATATAAAGCCGTTAGTTGTGGGTCCCAGGAAGTAGTCTGGTGTGATACTTGTTAGCGCAGTTCATTATAGACTACTCTCCAGGCCATAAAGAGACTACATTCTATGGTCCAGGAATCGTCTCTAGGTATGAATGAATCTCAAAAGTACTTTCCTCTTGTCCGATCTCCTCCTTAAAACGTCAAGAGACAATGCCGGTTTAAAGAGAGTTTTACATGTTCTGTACCTTCATGAGCTGTGTGTACGTGTTTGACAATGTGAGAGTTGTACTGTACCTGCATTGTGGTCTTGCGGAAGCGGTCGTTGAGCAGCTCCATGTTGCTCTGTTCCTCCTCTAGTTCCTCCTCCAGCTGCGAGATGCGGGCTTCCAGCCTCCTCTTCTCATCTAGCAGGGCCGACCTGACACAAACAAGTGAATGATTCCGTGATGTGGTTGGTACAGAACACAGTATAGAAATCAGGGGGGGAAGGCTGCTGGTCCACTTAAAGCTGGAGTATGTAACTTTTTGGGTGACTGATCAAATTCAGATAGAAATGTGAGTTATAGATCTGTCATTCTCACTGAAAGCAAGCGTCTTTTACTTTCAGTTTTGTACACCAGCTTCAAACATCTGAAAATACAAGATTTTGGGTTATTGAAAATATATTTCATAGCGGTTTAGATGGTACAATGATTCTCTACACACGATACATTGCTTGTTTTGTCACAGAACCTAAAATTAGGTGAACTATTACAATTTTAGCAACCAGCGATTTCTGCATATTGCACCATTAAATCTGGAAAATATCATGCTTGAATTTGATCATTAATCAGGAAAATGTAGCTACTCACTTTCCAGAGGCGCTATTTGAGATCTCGTCGGCCAGCTCGTCTCTCTCCTGCTCAGCGTGTCTACGGGCCCTCTCTGAAGCCGCCAGGTCCTCCTGCAGCTGTAGGATCTCAGCTTCCAGGCCCTTTAGTTTCTTCTCGTTCTCTTTAGACTGTGCAAAGATCTCATCACGGGATGCTCTGGCCTCCTCCAGCTCCCTCTGGTAGTCCTTCATCTGGGCCTGCAGGGGGCAGCAGCAAGGCAAAGAGTGAGACCAACGTTCTGGGGCAACTGTACAGGGTTAGGGGTCAACTCCATTTCAAATGAGATTTTCTTCAATACTCCTCTATGGCAGCATTTACACAGGCAGCCCAATTCTGATATTGTTTGCCACTAATTGGTCTTTTAACCAATCAGATCAATCTGTTGCCCATAATTGGGCTGCCTGTGTAAATGCAGCCTATGAGAAAATGTTACAAATTCAGTTTTACTTCCCGAATTGAAATAGAACCGACCCCAACCCTGTAGCTATACTGAATATAATAGTGTAAGGCCAGTGGGGAAGCTACAAATGAGACCAGACCAACTTGGACAACTAGAGTTTACAGCATCAGGGATGTCATCTAAATACAGACGTTGGGAGTCCTGGACATATTCTAATCTAGGCTACATTAAAGCTGACTACACAGTGGACAGACAGGCACATATACCATACCTGCAGAGGCTACCAGTCCATTTTATTGATAAAAGGATACAGGTGTAAGAAATAATATTGCTGATTATCAGAGATCAGACAACTAGGAGTTCCTAATTAATCAGGCAAAAAATATTGACATTGTATGGTTGCAAAATTCTGCTAACTATCCCAATATTCCCAGAATTCCTGGTTGGAAGATTCAATATTTATAATCTACATAATAGATCAACACAACTTGAGAATGAACAAGCAACACAAATCCTGTATGAAGTCTCACCTGTAGTTTTCTGAGCTGTTTGATGGCTTCATCTCTGGCCTTGTTGGATGCTTCTATTTGCCCCTCCAGGTCCTTGAGGTCCATCTCCAGCTTCTTCTTAGCTGCCACAGCCAGGGCTCTCTGCTTCCTCTCATCCTCCAGCTCTGCCTCCATCTCACGAACCTGGGGAAGGGGTCAGACAACAAGATATTACAGAGAGGGTTGAAAACGCCAAGTAAGTGATGAAACCTAGTGAAGTTTGGGTTCTAGCTTGCTCGGATGCAATAACGGTTAGGGTGAAGATGGATGGAAAGTACATAATGAGTCCATAAGTTAAAGTTTTTGACCATATAATAATATGGTGATTATTTTCTCCCAACTGTTGGCCTAGCTAAATTACCTGAGTTTCTATTAGAGGTCTGAATGTTACTCCCCAAAAAGGGTCATCTTTGCTCGTCTCTCTACCTGTTTGACCAGCGTCCTCTTCTTCTCCTCGTTCTGTTCGTCTCTGGCCTGCAGGTCCCTGTCGAACTGGGCCTTCATGGCCTGCATGTTGACCTCCAGACGCAGCTTGCCGTCCTCCGTGGCCTGCAGCTCGTCCTCCAGCTCCTCCAGCTGGGTCCTCATCTCCTCCACCTGCTGCTCCAGGGTGCGCTTCGACTTCTCCAGCTCATGGACCTACACACAGGGGGACGTAGAGAGACTGTTAGCAGGAACATCTCTTTTCTGGGTCGAAAACTGTCATAAGGAAGCCATCCCATAGGATTAGTCAAACAAATTTTCACTCAAAGCAACATTCTAAGGTGGGTGGACAGCGTTCTTTCAAAATTAAGTAATTTACAGAAGGCTTCATGTGTGTAAGGTCTCCAACAATGTTTAGGAACCACCACCAGCTCCTGTAACACAGGTATTCTCACTCATTCTGTGGTGGGTGGATTGGTGGCCATATTGGAAGAAACATCCCAAAACCTGTACATTTTGGTTCTATCAATCCTCATTGGATGAGCCTAGCCAAGTCAAGGCTTAGGACTGGGTTGTATAAGGTATTTGAGAACCTTCAGCTTCTGTACGGGGAGTTTAAACTACGTACGCTCTTGCCCACGTCGTCCTTGGAGCTCATCAGGTCCTCCATCTCAGTCCTCAGCTGCTTGTTGAGCCTCTCAAACTCCTCCTTGGCCTCCAGGGCCTCGTCCAGAGCCCGGGCCATAGACAGAGCCTTGGTCTCCTTCTCCCTGGCCTCAGCCTCGGCCTTGTCACGCTCCTCAGCATAGCGGGCAGAGATGGTCTTCTCTTCAGCCAGGAGCTAACATAGAGGGAGAAGATAGTGATGAAGAAGGATGGCAAGTAATGTCTTACTGGTAAGTTATGTTAACGAAGGCACTCATTGGAATCAAGAAATCCCAAAAACTCAGCCATTTCTTCAATAATGGCAGGTCTACTTTTATTTTGCAGAGAGGGGAGAAGGAGATAAGCAAAGGTGAGAGGAGGAAGAAAAGGAAGCGAGATAGAGGAAAGGATAGAGACAAATGGAGATGATACGATACCTGGTCGAACTTCTTCTGCTTCTTCTCCAGGTTGGAGACGATGGTCCTCTGGTGGTCCAGGTCCACCATGAGGTCGTCCAGCTCCTGCTGCAGGCGGGTCTTGGTCTTCTCCATCTTGTCGAAGGCGGAGGCTTTCTCCTCCAGCCGCTGGCTGGTCAGCTCCATGTCCTTCTGCAGCTTCCTCTTCACCTCCTCCAGAGACTCCAGGGTCCCCACGTCCTCATCCAGCTTCTTCCTAGACTCAAACAGCTAGGTAGAGAAGACAATGTTTTTTGTTTTTTTCCCCTGTGGTTCTTACATGAGGAAATAATGTTCACAGCTTTGTGAGTGAGCATTTGATATACAGAAAATGACAGTGGTCTTTTTTGAAAAACCACATCACATCATCTTAGTGTTGGGGAAGCTACTATGAAAATATATTTTACCAAGATACCAATTACTTCACAGTGAAATAAGTTAAACTACACTAAAGCTACCCTTAAGAAAAATATCAGTTTTCTTAACTAAAGTGACTTTAAAAAAGTAGTTCAATGTGTGAAGGAACATTTTATGTTTGTGCTTTTCTAATAACCAATTCGACTAGGTTCATGCAAGTGACTGATCGTGCCCGGGAGGAACCCTCACTATCAGTATCTGCAATTTGGCAGTACGCCCAGAACATTATTTTGAGAACGGAAAGGAATATCTCAGTTAAGGTCTCAGCTTGGAGAGAAGAAGCCTCATGAGGTATTGGTCTGTTACATGCATAAACTAAACGTTAATGATGAATGATTATGAATAATGAATAAGCTAAATCATGCAAATATAACTTGTCTGTGTAAGCTGTATATAAGAGATCTAACGGGACTGCCCCGACAGAGCTCACTTCAGACCGGTACTTTAGTTTGACTGTGACCTATCCAGCTTGCTGTTAATAAAGAATGTTTAATTTAAAATTGACTTCAGGTGTCCCTGGTGGTAATTTCCATGACAACTACATCCAAACTACTTCATGAAAAATGATATGTAAATCTGAAATGTCGTAGACTACAAATTGCAAGAATAGATCACTTTGGGGTCATATGTTAACAGAATGTGTTATTTAGCCTATTAAACAAAAACAATGTTCCATGAGAGAATTAGGCAGGTCTGATGCTGAAAAATAAAAACATTTATTGCCTAACTACTGACAACACTACCTAGATTTGAATTTAGTTCAACTACCACCAAGCTACTGCAAAATGTAGTTAAATTACTAGTAGAACTACATGTAGTTTACTTCTCCCCAACACTGTATTCAACTTATACCCAATACCTATTTTGTGAGTAAGGAATCTATCTACCACAACCTGTAGTAAATATCAATGGTGGGTGTTCACAGCTGGAAACCCTGTCCTATTGGCAGTGAAACATTAAGAAAATCAGTGGGGTCCATACCTGAGCCTGCAGCGTGGCCAGTTGTTTCTCCAGGTTCCTGCGGGCCTCCTCGTCCTCCTCCTGCTGCTCCTGCAGGGTGCTCTTGTCCTCCTCCAGCTGACGGATACGAGAGCTCAGGTTCAGCTTCTGACGAGTCTCCTCCTGGAGCAGCTCCTACACACACGCACGCACACACGCACACACACAAAAGACGCAAAGACCCAACAGTAGTTAAACATCACTTACAATGAGACTCGTTGGATGGAGACAGTGATATGAAGTTGTTTTTACAGCAGATTGGCATTAGCTACAAGTGTCTCCAATAATGAAGCGTCATCAAAGGACATTTGCTTCCATAGCATATTACAATACCTCCAACTTCGATTTCAACTATTAGAGCATGTAATGACGTATAAGGAGTCTCTGCTCACCTGTGTGTCCTGTAACGCACTCTCCAGGCCGGCTGAATCCTTGGCCAGCTTGATTCCCTTCTTCTCAGCGTCCTCCAGCAGGGCGGAGAGAGTGTCCAGCTCCGTCTACAGACAAAGGTCTATAAATATCTCTTCATATTCACATGAAAACATATTCCCTCCCATTTTGAGAAACCAATTGACTTCAACACATAGTGATGACGACAGACAGACAGCGTGGTCCGTTGACTTGGCCTCTAACCTGTAGTTTGTGTGTGCGGTCGGCCAGTTCTACTTTAGCCCTCTCTCCCTCGGTGGCTCGGGCCATGAACTCCTGCAGCTGAGCATCCATCTTCTTCCTCTTTTGTTCTGACTCTGTCTTGGCCTGCTGAAGCCCCTTCACCTCGCTCACCAGCTCCTTGTTGTCACTCTCCAGGGTACACTTGTTCTTCTCCAGGTTGGACTTGAACTGCAGCGGAAAGAAGGGTGAGAGGGGTTGTGGTATACATTGGGGAGATGAGAGAATTTTACAGAGGGTATGTTGGGTAGGCCCGTCCTCTTGGCTGGGTTAGCAAAGAAGTGATAGCATAGTGTTACTACTGTATGAGATGACGTTATGTTGACAGGTCTATTTTCTCAGGTGGCGACCAATGATGTATATATACATTAGATGACTGACAGGGGGTGCTGTGTTGAAGCCACCGTGCCTCCATCTAGGGAGTGTAAAAAAATAGTTTGGAAGCCATAGAAATGCATTTATTAATGTCTACATTCGTTTTTGCCACGTATACTCTATTAGAAACACCTTAATGCATACGTTTACATTTTATTGTGAGCTAAATATACATTTTTTAAATGAAAATAAAATATATAAACACTGTATACTTTTTTAGAGATTACTAATGTTACTGTCCCCATGACAACATACTTAAATACATGTCATTATGTCCTTGAAACATTTCATTTAAATACTGTAGAATTCCATTCATTCCTATGGAGGACTTCTCCTACTGGGGAGTGTCAATATGGCCGACCGGTGGCTTCAAAGCCTCTCAATGGCCAATACATATCATCAGCAATCAATGGTTTATATACATCATTGGAGGAGATCCACCCTCTTGACCTGCTAAACATGTGGTGTTACTACTGTATAACAACGTTATGGTTGGCAGGTGTCATGTCTGATGGTGGACCTAGCCTCTAGGCCTGCTAAACATGTAATGAGATATGTTACTAGATGATTGACAGGTGCATTGTCTCTGATTATAGACCCACCCTCTTGGCCTGCTCCAAATTCTCAGACAGCTCCTCCAGGGCGGTGGAGTGTCTCTGTCTCATCTCCTGGACCTGAGACTCGTGGTTCTTGGTCTCCTCGTCGATGGCCTTCTTCAGCTCAGCCACCTCCTGCTCTCGCTTGGTCCTGAGAGGAGAGAAAGGAGAGGAGAGAGGGGTTAGGAAGGAAGATAGACCCATAAAAGATGTGTGTGTCTCTCCATAGCCCTCATGCAGATACACACGCAGGTACTTTGCCAAACTATGACAGTGCCACTTTTTCAGTGCGACCCTACACCGGTTCTTTATCCATTTCTAGAAGCACCGAATAAACATATTGGGACTACAGTAAACATATAAGCGTATCACTGCAGCAGAGAGCAGTACATCTGACAAGCAGTGTCCCAGTACCTGAGCTCCTGCTGGGCAGCGGTGGTATCCAGAGTGTCCTCCAGCTCAGTCTTCAGAGCCTCCAGCTCCTCACTGAGGTCCCTCTTGACTTTCTCTGCCTTGTTCCTGGACACCTTCTCTGACTCCAGGTCCTCCTGCAGCTCTGACAGCTGGGCCTGCAGCTCCCGCACAGCTTTCAGAGCGTTGTTCTTCTGGGCCACCTCTTCATCACTCCTGGTACACACACACACACAAAAACAATCAATTCCAAAATCAATTCCAAACAACAACATAGAAATCATTAGATTAGCTAGCTAATGCCAGGATACATTCCATTTCAATGAAGAGGTGAGAAATCATGTTGTGGGGCGTTCATCTGAGCAGTGCTTTTATAGTACCAGAGATGTCCAAATGTTAGGATCATTTTGGGTAAAACCATGGTACACAAAACTGCTACATGAAATCACTGCACATTCTCTAAATCCCCCAAAATGGCTGATCATTTCAAAATCATACAGGCCCTAGCAAGTGAGACTGCAGCGTGGTGACAAAATCCCAGTGAACACAGGGTGGCAGTGTGATCGACCTTACAGCGAGTGAGCTCATGAGGACCAGTGTGTGTTAGTCAGCCTGCCGTGTGTGTGTTTGTGTGTGTGTGTGTCTGAGCAGTGAGTTTCTTGACCGTGTCTGTCTGTGCCTTTCTCTGTCAGTAGAAATGCCATTGCGGGCGGGGCCATAATGAGATTGAATATGTGTTGTTGCTGGCAGTCAGGCTAGATTAAACTACTATTAGTATTATTATTATGGATTCTGACATATACTCACTCTAATATATCTACCCCTGGATTGTTAATTGGACTCGTTCTGTCATTTCTTGATTTGATTTTTCATTATTTGTGTATGTGTATTGTGTTTGAGAGACATTCTACTACACTGTTGGAGCTAGTAACATAAGCATTTCACTGCACCTGCTATAACACCTGCTAATCTGTGTACGCGACCAATACACTTTGATTTGACTCCTGAGCCCTGCCTGCATTCCTTAGACATTCCTGCGTCAGAGCTTCTGAAGAGGCCTGTCCCTTTGCCAGGACCAAATAATGACTCCATGTCCAATTAGGTATTACACTGATGAAGCCATGGATAACAATATAGCTACTAATGAGACATTATAGTCAAATAGCAACTGTCCAGACTATGGTAATTCAATAGCCCTACAATTATAAACAGTCATAAAATTCCAACTGGAATACTGTAGCCTAAGTAACGGTTTAATCAACTAGCCTATGACCAAGTGATGATTTCAGAAGGTCATTTAGGGGATACTGTTTCCATTGGCCTACAGTTTACACCTGAATTCGCCACTGTCTACACCTGAATTCGCTACAGTCACCACCTGAATTCGCCACATCTAAATGATTGGACTTCACCTTCATGCCAATGACCTCTGTTGCAGCCAGAGGAGGAGCTCATTAGTATGTGGTCTCAGTTTCCCTAATCAAAAGGGACGTAATTGAACGTGACACCAAATGTGTTGCTCATGAATATTTTCCACTAAATTAGGTCTGAATTGGCTTCGGATTACAAAGAATGTTAAATGAACAATCAAGCTAAATTGAGGTAATACTTGGATGCAAGTTGACATTTTCTCCTTCTTCCAAGAGACAGGTCTTTTTCAAGCCATACCCGGTAATGTTTTCCTTGAATCCAGCAGTCCTGTTCAGAAGCTATTAAAAATAAACGTCTGTGAAGTACAAACAGATTCCGTGACCAATTCCCTCTGAGGTGTGAGACGATCCGTCATGGCTGCCATGCCCAAGCTGAGATTCCTTTTCCTTTCCGTTGGGAAATGCAGTGAGAGACTTGGATGGGGCACATCATCAATCTCTATCAATCTGCCTCGGAGTGTGCGTGTATATTATGTCTCTAGTGAGGGTGATAGCCAGCATACCAGCACGCACTGCACTAAGGAAGGCATTAGTTAAGTTTAGAGTGAACCGATGCCACTGAACAACTAAGCAGCTGGACTGTGTGGCTGCTTTTACATATTTAGTTCAAAGCCAACATGAGGGTATGGGCTCACATGAAAAAATACTATAGTATACTGTGGTTAAATAATATTGTATTCACTGTAGTGTTTTTGCGGACTTTACTGTAGTGTACTGTAGTATTTACAATCTACTGCACTGTTGGAACTAGTAACGTAAGCATTGCGTTACTGCTATAACACCTGCAAATCTGTGTATATACTATAGTCATTACTGTCGTGTTTTTGTGGTCTGTAGCATACTGTAGTATTTACTATACTACAACATTCTATACTAAGTTCTACACACGATCGAGGGATTCTATAGTGTGTACTATAGTATTCTACAGTATACTACAGGATTCTATAGTAAGTACTGTAGTATTCTATAGTAAACTGTGGTATTTTTTAATGCGTGTGTGTGCCCGCGGGGTCTCAACTGCTTGGGCCCTGTAGAGTGGACTGTTGCTATGGGGACAGGCGATGGAAGTGGGAGTATGTGTGGGTGCACATCTAGCCGGTATGGTTTACTGGACCACAGTAGTGGCCGGGCAGGTTGGGCCGGTTGCCATAGGAACAGGCAACATGCGCGGTGCAGGCCTGCATGGTGGGCAAAGCTCATCTAGTCATCATCTATTCCCCTTATTGATCCAGGTAGCGTTCACATAGTGCATCCTCCATTTCATTCACCGTTTCAAAACATTTTCTCTTGTATGGTGCAAACTGAACACAACCCATGAATGTTATTGAGAATCCATTTTGGGGCTGGAGGGGGAGTATCTCACCTGGACAGAGCGGCCTGTAGCTCCTCCTCCTTCTTGGCCAGCTGGATCTTGAGCTCCTCTATCTGGGCCTGCAGCTCAGCTATCTGGTCCTGGAGGTCCGTGGTCTCAGCGTCTAACTTCCTCTTGGCCTTCTCCAGCTCCTGGCGACTCTTCTCCTCCTTCTTCAGGCGCTCTGTTGACACACACACACACACACACAAACACACGTACGCAGACAGACACACACAAGGTGGAAGGGCAGCAGAGTCAACCAAACGATGAAAATAGATGTTGGACCAGCACTCAAAAGTATCCACACGAACATTCCACTTAAGCAGAAGTAACCAGATTCTTCAGCTTGGTAAGCCATTAAGTCATTGTGGTGTCCGAACTGAAATGTAATTCCTATGCATACGCAGAATCACATTACCAGAGAAGTCTTAATCTTATCTAGTCTGTAGTCTCATCTTAATGTTATTATATGCAGTTGAACGTCTGCCATGTTGAGGGAGTTACAGTAAGTTCTACAACTTTCCTAGATTCCTTGCATCATCAAAAGGCTTTGGAGAAGAATGCCTGACGGGAAGGACCGTGGACCTTCTCCTCCAATGAAGGTAGAGAAAGAAAGCAAGGAAGAAAGAGAGCAAGGAATCGAGGAGACCAATTGAGGAAGAGCCACAGTGAAGCCTTTACCTTCCAGGTCGACCATCATCACCTCCTGCTTGTTCTTGACCTTGCCCAGGTTCTTGGCCTTCTCCTCCTCCTCCGTCAGCTGGGAGGTCATCTCGGCCACACGGTCGTCCAGCAACTTCTTCTCCTGTTGGGTGGAGAGAGGAGAGGAGAGATGTAGAAAACGGTAGAGAGGTTTAACAACAGGGGTCTGCAACATGTGGCTCCAGAGCCGCATGTGGTTCTTTAGCTTCCCCTTCATGGCATCTTGTAATAAATAATTTGTATCAGATTAAGATCATTTTAAAAATCTCTACTATTTCCTGTACCCTTCAGGGTTCTATACAGGTCTAATACCTAATTTATGCCTTCTGCTTCAATCAAATGCCCGCTACCATCCGCACAGGGTTCCGCGTTCAGTGTTGGCAGGGGACATTCGATATTACGTCTTCTGGTTTTGTTCGAGAGGACTTAGCGGACGGTGTGGAAGCAGAAGGTGTAAATGAGGCTTAAGTGTGCAATCTTCTCTGACCTTGAGGAACTTGGAGTTCTGGTCCTCCAGCAGTAGAATGTCCTCCTCCGTCTTCTTGATCTTGGCCTCGGCCGTCACCTTCTCCAGCTGCAGCTTCTGCCTGGCTGCCTCCTCCTCATCTAACTGCTCCTCTAGATCCTATGGATAGACAGTGGACATACCAACAGAGACACTCAGTATCTTCAGCACAAGGATATGTATTGCAATGCTGAAGTTATCAATAGTTTTAGTGAGAATGAACTCCATCTAAACCAACATTAACTCATTAACTGATGGTGTGTGTGTGTGTGTGTGTGTGTGTTTGTGTGTGTGTGTATGTGTGTGTGTGTGTGTGCGCAGGTGTCCATGCTGCATCCATATGTGCATATATGGCTCTCTCTCTCTGACCTGGATGTGGGACTGCATCTTCTTCTTCTCGTTCTGCATGCTCTGGTTCCTCTCCTCCTCCTCCTCCACTCTGGACTCCAGGTCGTGGAGTATCTCCTCCAGCTCCTGCTTCTTAGCGGCCAGGCGGGCCCTCATCTCCTCCGCCTCTGCAAACAGCTCCGTCTCCGCCTGCAACTGCTCTGCAAGGATGTTCTTCTCCTCTAGGAGCTGCGGGGGACACAGAGGATAGAGAGCAACGTTTACCTACGCTTCTTTTCTAGATGTTATTCGATTAGAATGTCGAAAGGTCAAATCTCCTCAAGCCTATAAAAAAGGTGCTATCTAGGACCAAAAAGGGTTATTTGGTTGTCCCCATAGGGGAACCCTTTGAAGAACCCTGTTTGGTTCCAGGTAGAACCCTTTTGAATTCCATGTAGAACCCTTTCCACAGAGGGTTCTACATGGAACCCAAAATAGTTCTACTTGGAACCAAAAATGGTTCTCCTATGGGGACAACAGCAGAACCCTTTTGGAACCCTTTTTTTCTAAGAGTATACTACTCAACCTTCAAACCCAGTGGCTGGACTTCTACTACACAGCATTAACTATGGAAGCCAACAACATTCAGAATGGCTGGAGTAAGTTCATATGTTGTTTTATCTCCAGCAGTGCATATTTCAGAAGAATAGCTAGATTGAGGTATGGAACCATGGTATTGGGTTCAGGTACGGGCTCCAGGTTGTAACTCACCTGTTGGTGTTTCCTCTCCATATCCACCAGCTCTCCCTCCACCTTGCTCTGTCTCTCCTTCACCTTGACCAGCTCCTCGTCTTTGGCCTGCATCTCCTCCTCCTGCCGGGTCACCTGGAGCAGAGGTTTCACCTGGAAGGGAAAAGGGAGGAGGGTCCCATCAAGGTCAGGGGAGGGAGGAATGGAAGAAAGGAATAGGATAAGGTGTAGAGAAGTGGTCATGTGAATCCTGTTAACAGTGGGTGTAGATGTGGTCTCACAGCACTCTCCACCAGTAAAACCCCCACTCACCTTGGTGAAGAGTCTCCACCACTGCCAGTGGCGCAGCTTGAGGTAGGCAGCACAGTTCCTCTGGAGGACCTTCAGAGCACTCAGCTGCTGCTGCTTCTTAGCAAACGCCCTGAGGAGATGCATAATTAAGAGACTGATATCACATACAGCTTTACTTTCACTACTTAACTTGGCCACAGCTGTATCCCAAACCATAACACACACAAGATCATTGTGACTTTATACAGTTTTAGCAACTTCATAACTTATCTGTACTTATGCCCCATTTTTGTGAGTTGCATTGAAATCAAAGGGCATGAACATGCCTCAGTAATGAGGTGAACATTTAAACTTACTTGATTGAGTGATAGCGGACAGACAGTGGGGCTGCTGAGTCATGGTACTTACTATGTAAAGTGATTTGAAGTCTGGAAGTCTGGAAAGTCTGGCTATATAAATATGATTTCAGTTATGAATCAATTATTAATCCTAATGACTCACTTGCGTGCCAGGTAGCCGCGGCAGACAGACTGGAAGTAGATGATGATGTCAGTGATCTTCAGGTCTCTCTCCTCCTCCAGGTGGGCCAGGACTCCGGTCCTGAAGAAGATCTTACTCTGGCCGATACGGAACAGGTTGGGGTCCAGTTCCAACGCTCGGATCTGTTACAATACACAGGAGAATACGAGTAAATGAGGAAAGTCAGCATGCAAATCAGATCTTCGTTGTTTGTCAATGGTACCATTTTAAACAGGGTGGTGCATTGACACAACTCATATTTTCATGAGTTTCAACACTTTTGCTTATTGTGTTAGTTAATAGATAACATTGAAAGCCCTTTACCATCCTCTCGCAGGCCTGTTTCCCGTCCATGAAGCCCTTGGGGATGGCATTAGGGGTCAGGATCTCGTACCTGGGATAAATAGAGAAGTATTAGGAGTTAACACACTGGCATATGCCCAGAGATCACTGTAAGTGAGGGCAGTCTAGTCGGCTCACAGTGAAGACAAAGAACACAAGCACAATAGTTATGTGTCCTGTTTCCGTGGTTACCTCTGTCTGAACTCCTGGAAGACGATGCGGTTGGGGAAGCCCTGTCTGCAGATACGGATCCCCTCCAGAACTCCATTACACCTCAGCTGGTCCAGAACCAGATGGGGCTCCAGCTTACCAGCCTGACATGGGAGAGAGACAAAGTGAAGTGTTGTAAATAAATAATGCAAAACCCTGGTACAGGTGTACAAGCAAAGACTATTACCTATTAACCTTGTGTCTACAGAAGGCCTAGCAATATATACTCAGAGAAAACCCTGAAATTAAGAGATCAATTCAAGTCTCACCCCTTCTGTTGGCTATAGTATAGAACAGGTGGCCTGGTATAGTTAGACTGACATGTAAAGTATGACAGGATATACTACTCACCTTCTTCTCGTGGTTGGGGATAATACAGCGGACGAAGTTGGGGTTGGTGTTCCTCAAGGTGGCCATGAGCTTGGTGAGGGACTCCTTGTAGAGCTGGCCCACCGTGCGGAACATGCCCTTCTTGGTCTTGTAGGTGGCTCCGAACGTCGTCTCCGCCATGCCCGCCACCTGGTCCAAGCCCACAATGCGGTCCACTGGCGAGAGAGGGAAGGAAAGGGGGTTAAAAGGGGGGGGGGGGGGGGGGGGGGGGGGTCGGACTTGGAGAGAGGTGTTGGGCGCTAAATCACAGACAGACAGACACAGGATGCCGGGAGTAGCAGCAGCCAGCAGCAATGTGTGTCAGCTGCAGGTGTAGATAGATGAGGACCACTAGGTATGACTGGCAGCCTCTGTGGATTTGTGGGCATGGGGCAAGGACAGGGCAAGAGGATCACCTAAAACTGTAGTCCCGGACAAGCACAACTGATTCAACATGTCAAGTAATCATCAAGCCCTCGATGAGTTGAATCAGGTGTTTTTATCCGGGGCTACAACAACGATGTGTGTTGTTGGGGGTACTGGAGGACTGGAGTTGGGAACCACTGCTATACAGTATACATGCTTGGTTCCAGGGTCTGTATTCGTAAACGTTCTTCAGGCTCGGTACAGCTGATGAGGGGAGGGATGGTTGCTAGTCTTCTTGAGCACTATGTTCTCACACTACTCCTTTCAGCAGTCATTCAAAGTGACAACCTTTTAGGATAACTACAAATGAAAGGCCTATTCTTTGGTATGAAACAAAAGGCATTGATTTCACAGCCTGGGACCTTTCGTACACGTTGGCTTTTTTCAACATATTAGCATAATCTGACAGTCAGTCACACAGGGCCACATCATATCCATAACTTCAGATTCACAACATGCCTTGTTTTATTTTGGTGTGTCATTATTGCTGGGCTGGTGTGTTGACAAGCGTCATATTTACAACACGTTGCATAAAACAGTTTTGATAGGAGGCATGCTGATGAATTAACAATTGTTTATCCAAGAGTCCATACAGGTAATTTATCAAAATCAAACCTCCAACTGTGTTATTAGGCTCCTAGGGTTTCAGGCACTCCAGGAATGTCCTACAAAGTTCCAGACTTTTTGCATTCAGTCTGTAGATATTGTACCACTGTCACACCTGCTGTGTATCAACGTCTATAGTACTGTAGAATCGGGCCAAGAGAAATGCCAAATACTACATGTGGTTCCAATTCTCTGCTACTTTGAAAAAATAAAAGGGGGAAATGAATGCCATTAATCTTTCCTCAGTCAAGCCTCAATTCTTTAATTCCCTTTACGCTTAAATATATGCCTTGGAAAGGGAATACAACCCTTAATAAAAAATACAGATTCCAGAAAGGAGAATAGGCTTTGGTTCGAAATAGTGAATAACCAGTGCTCTTAACCTTTCCACCATACTGTAAGGAAGTGGTCGAAATTTACACTATTGTTACCCGGAGGAAAATGGGGGAGGCGCATGCTTTTTCAATTTCAGTCAGGGGGAGGGTTTAGTATTTTGCACATTTGTGGCCTGCTGGAGGTCATTTTGCAGGGCTCTGGCAGTGCTCCTCCTGCTCAAAGGCGGAGGTAGCGGTCCTGCTGCTGGGTTGTTGCCCTCCTACGGCCTCCTCCACGTCTCCTGATGTACTGGCCTGTCTCCTGGTAGCGCCTCCATGCTCTGGACACTTTGCTGACAGACGTAGCAAACCTTCTTGCCACAGCTCGCATTGATGTGCCATCCTGGATGAGCTGCACTACCTGAGCCACTTGTGTGGGTTGTAGACTCCGTCTCATGCTACCACTAGAGTGAAAGCACCGCCAGCATTCAAAAGTGACCAAAACATCAGCCAGGAAGCATAGGAACTGAGAAGTGGTCTGTGGTCACCACCTGCAGAATCACTCCTTTATTGGGGGTGCCTTGCTAATTGCCTATAATTTCCACCTTTTGTCTATTCCATTTGCACAACAGCATGTGAAATTTATTGTCAATCAGTGTTGCTTCCTAAGTGGACAGTTTGATTTCACAGAAGTGTGATTGACTTGGAGTTACATTGTGTTGTTTAAGTGTTCCCTTTATTTTTTTGAGCAGTGTAGGTCCCGTGACCAAATGATTAGGTACCTATACCATAACTACTCTCCGGGAAGTTGAATAAATTGGTCTGAAAAGCCCGTATTATTGTTATGTTGTATTTTCTTCATGGTGTAATCATTAAATAATTTGAATTGAACAAAACAATAATACAGGCTTTTCAGACCAAATTCAGTCTAAGTAGGCAGTATCTTATGCTAGCAGGAGTAGAGCATTGATGAAAGGTATTGCCATCCATTAGCCTATTGACTACTATACTAGTACTGAGACATAGACGACCAACAATGACATGCAGCCTAGAAGCGATGGGAGCCTCTGTATGGAGGTAGGCTTCACCATGCTGCACTGCTAAGCCATGGATCTACATCAGCATGTCATAACATAAAACGTCATCTATCTCTATGAGCAACACCATGCTGCGCTGCTAAGCCATGGATCTACATCAGCATGTCATAACATAAAACGTCATCTATCTCTATGAGCAACACCATGCTGCGCTGCTAAGCCATGGATCTACATCAGCATGTCATAACATAAAACGTCATCTATCTCTATGGGCAACGCCATGCTGCGCTGCTAAGCCATGGATCTACATCAGCATGTCATAACATAAAACGTCATCTATCTCTATGGACAACGCCATGCTGCGCTGCTAAGCCATGGATCTACATCAGCATGTCATAACATAAAACGTCATCTATCTCTATGGACAACGCCATGCTGCGCTGCTAAGCCATGGAACCTTCTACAGCTACAGTCATAACATTTACCTGGAGGCTCATCAAGACTAGTGACATTGTTCTGTATCTCTACGATACAGAGAGACAGGGGGATAAAAACACCTGACAGAAGAGAAAATAAAAACAGAAAAAGGCGAAAACATAAACAGAGGTTAGTTAGTAGGCTGAAGTCCGACTGATTACTATTCGTACTATGTTAGCTAAATAAGCAGCAGACATTGTACATTGACAATCCCTAAAACAAATAGGCCTAAATGATGATGAATGAACCAATCTAAGTAATCATAACTGTTAATCATCAAGCCAGTGCTAACACATTCCTTCTCTGTTAACCATGTGGACAGGACAGGGGACATAACTTACCATCTTTCCAGAGCTCGGACACAAACTTGTCAGTGGACTGGTTGAGCAGCGTGGCCACGTTGTCATTCAGGGGGTCCATGTTCTTCATCAGCCACTCATCTGCCTTGTAGTCCACCTGGGGAGGTCGGGAGAAGGTCAGAACCATCCAGGCCGTGAGAGATATAAGCAATAATTGCCCTTCCGGGATGAATAAAGTTTATTGAATTGAACTGTCGGAGAGTGGTGATATACAACTAAATGACTGTTGAGGTTCCAAATTCATTTCACTAGAGATGACATAAGACTCCAAATCATTCCAGGAAAGTGTGTTGTTTAAAGACGACGTCTGCATAATATTGAACAGATGTGGTTACGGTGTACCGCAGGACTGCCTGCACTGGAAAGGGCCCGGGTCTCTACTGCGCAACACTGACTGGATGCTAGAGAAACTAGCCAAACCTCCTCCCACGTATCTGATACATAAAACCAGGATGATACTCCTGAGGAATTTGAATACCACAGAGGAGAAGTTGTGCATCTAGAGTGATACAGCAGTCAGAGGTTGATGGGAACAGAATAGGGGCTAGTGATGGAACAGACATGCCTCAGGACACATTATAACAGTGGCTTTCCAAAAGGACCTGGTGTGCCTCCAAGACCACTACAGGGGAAAACCTCGGAGAAATCAGAAGATCTGGAAGGTCTAGAAGTAAGTCCTGCAGCTTGAAAGGACCTGGTGTTCCTCCAAGAACACGACAAGCCAAAGGCTCTGGGGTCTACAAGTAGTGCAGATGACGTAATCCAAAGTAACTTGTAAGTGGATACATAAAAATAGCCCCGAAAACTGCCTCAGAGGGAAAAAAATCGGTCTATAATCCACCCCAGTGTACATGTTAAATCTTTGACTCTCAATAGTTTTCTGGATTTTTACACCAATCTTTGGGTTACATTTTTTTTTTTTTTTTTTACTATCCCTTAAACTATCCTCCACCACCTATGTGTAATCTCACCGGTCCGTACCTTGCCAGCGTAGTGGATGATGCAGAAGTCAGCCTTGTCCTTTAGCTGTCTGGGCTTCTGGAACTTGGAATGGGTGCCCTGCTCCTGGACCAGCTTGTCGATGAACGTCTTGTCCGTGGCCTTGGGGAACCAGCACTCCTCATCCAACAGAGCCAGTACACCAGGAGGGTTCGCCTGCAGGATGACAGCACACAACAGGCCCGTGTTCAATAGGACGCCGGGGAAAAATGGAAAACGAATTGTTTTAGTTAACTTTGTTCCTTACCGATTCACTCTGTTTCAAAACGTTAGCTGCTCATTGAACATGACCCAAGTATCGACAACAGCACAACACCACAGGACACACACACACATACACTCACTAAACGGATACTGACCGGCCTCTCGATGAGGTCGATGCAGGGCTGCAGGTCCAGGCCGAAGTCGATGAAGCTCCACTCGATGCCCTCCCTCTGGTACTCCTCCTGCTCCAGGACGAACATGGTGTGGTTGAACAGCTGCTGCAGCTTCTCGTTGGTGTAGTTGATGCACAGCTGCTCAAACGAGTTCAGCTACAGGAGAAAGGCATACAAATTGATTTGATCTTTTCAGAACTCAGAAACTCAAGGAACTTTGTCTCAAAAGTGAAGAAAGCAGTAAGATGGACCATTTCTTAATTCATCCCTAGGCGGAAATTGATTTGTAAGGAGATTCAGATATGTGAAATCAACAAGACTACATTATTTCATTTATGAAACACCAATGAATACCACTTCTCCATAGCCAAGATTGTGAGATGCCTTCAGCTCATACTGGCACCGGTAACCTAGTGCTTTTTACAGTCTTTGTTCTGAACTATGTGGGTTTTGTCTTTTTAACCAATAAGCCAAAACAATAACTGCAGCTGATTGATTTTTGTTTGCTATGACTAAATTGATCCCAGGGATCGTGATTTATTTTCCTGTTCTTTTGGCTCAACATTACAACGCTACAGCCAAAGCTCTTAGTGGGGGAATAAACAGCTGCCACAAACCAGAAGGGAAACAGACATGTTGGGATTTCAGCACAAGATTTAGTGATCTTGGGATATCGAGTGTTCTATCGGCGACAAGGTTCATGTCAACAATGTCTGAACGAGCCTCTTGTTGAACGAGCCTCGCACGATAACTATCGTCTATCAAGTCATAGATCAACTAATGACCTTGGTGTGAATGATATAAAACTAAATGAGGATGACACCCAAGAGGCATTTTTAGAAGTGCTGAGATTCCCATCATTGACCTTGAGGAGGGAATGGGTTCAAAGTGCAATTGGTCCACAGGATAAACGATCAGCTGTTTCCCAAAAATGTCAATCAGATCATTTTCCCACGAAAAACGTCCTTAGACCATTCAGATGACCAGTTCCATAGACAGGATGAACTAAGCCAAACCAACTCCCCTCTCTCTTCTCTAGCTGTTTTCTCTGTATCTGGAAGAGATGGAGAGACCTTGTGGAGGCCTTATTTGCCATGTATTTAAGTACCTGTGGAGGCCTATGCATTTAAGTACCTGGAAGATCTCAAAGCCAGCGATGTCCAGGATGCCGATGAAGGAGGCCCCCTGGCGTTTGGTACGGTCCAGGGCCTTGTTGATGCGGTGGACCAGCCAGCGGAACAGACGCTCGTACGTGGCCTTGGCCAGAGCCTCCACTGCAAAGTCAGCCTAGAGAGAGAGAAAAAGAGAGAGAGGGGTGGGGGAGAGGTGGAGAAAGAGAGAGAGAGAGCGAGAGAAATATGCATTCCTTATTAGATTGTCTTTCTCTGGTATGACTTGGCAAGTGAGTCTGCCATTCTCAGCCTTGGGGTCGCACGGATAGACCTCTCTATTGTTATAAATCTAACACAGAGGTGGACGGGAAACACACCCCACAGTACTAACATTATCCTGATCCAGAGTCAGCAGTACAGTGAGTCCATAGAGGGGTGATGAGTGAAGCAAGGAGAGCTTCTGTGGTGTAGTGTGTGTTTTACCTGTTCTTTGGTCTGGGCCTTCTGGACGTAGTCTCGTCCCACCTTGATCCTTGGAGACAGGATGGCCCGCGTGAACTCCATCACGTTCAGCCCCAACAGGTGGCACAACTTCTGGGCCGCTGGTAGAGCAGAGGAGGAGGAGGAGGAGGAGGGAGATAGAGGAGGGGTGAAAAAAGGGAAAACAGTAGTAACATTAAACGTTCGTTCTCAAGATTTGATTACAGACAACACAAATAACTTTACAATACTCAAATATCCCTTACATAGACTTAAAGCAGTAGCAGGGAAAAAAGTAGCAACATTTGAGGAGTTAAATGTTATTGGGATATGATTATATATATATATATTATATAGACCCGATGGATAACCCTATAATCCTCCAATTCCCATAAACGCCAGTGAGTTGGAAAACAGTAAAAACCATATAGACTTTCCACCACCGCTTGAGACCACCAGAAAATACATACCACTGGCAGCAGGCCACAGCTCCACATGGTCGGTAGCTAAGAATTACATTCTCCCCCTTCTGCCAGAAGTTGCTCACATTTGACCGTTAATGGTAAAGAATAATAACTAAGAACTGAAGGGAGTGACTGCCTCCCCTTGCCAGTCCAGTAACTCTAAGGTATGCCTGGAGCAGACCTGGATCCAAATACTATTTGAAATATTTAAAGTACTTTGAGCATTGGCTCTAGTCTGTCTGGAGTGTCAGGAGAATGGGGTTTGCACTTTTAGGACTTTTGTATTGGTTCCATTGCAAAATGCAAGCTCAACCAACCACAGCTTAAGTATTTGAAATAACTTAGAATAGTATTTGAACCCAGGTCCGGACTGGAGCTCAGGGTAGGGGGTAGTTAAACACACAGCTATTTAGAACACCCGTGGGTTAACAACACAGACTTGATTTAAGACGTGTCAAAGCGCCTTTTATGATATTTGTCTTTGGATCTGGGGAGATGATTGAATTTTAAATATTTGTCACAGCGGGAGCTTCTGGAGAGGTAAGAATGATACATGTGTATCATTTCCAGGGGTAGAGTTGCCAGCGCAGAGCCTGCTAAACACATCTGCTTCTGTCCTAGATCTGTTTTCCACATTTGGTAATAACTGGCTGGGCCACGGCATTGACACGCACTTGCTACCCTCTCCTCTTTAAATGCCAGGAATGCAGCAGTAACACACGCAGTTGAGGCAACGTTTTCGTTAGTTTTTTCTTCGAAGTAAAGTAGGGGAGTAAATCTGAATAATGATGTTGTTTGAAGGTGGGTGACAGGGCCAGGAGAGATGGGAAGGTTAAATCGTTAAGAGTTCTGACGTCTGACTCGGGCTGGTTAGCACAGGTCTGGGAGGAAGATGAGGAAGAGAAAGATATGGTCTGAACGTGAGAATGTGAGGAGCTTCCTTGACATCAATACATGCGACAACTGCCAACTACCTGTGTTCTCAGGCATAGAGGCCTGGTCTGAGTTCCTCTCCTTCTTGAAGACGACGTTCCCAAACTGAAGCACGGAGGAGACCACCTTCAGCATGGCTGCAAGCACAGAGAACGTTATCATAAACTTACCATGAACGGCACACACTGTGTTTGTTGCAATACATGGAACTGTTATGAGCATGTAAAGTTATAATAATTACTGTAAAGCTGTAAAGTGTTGATGTAAAAAAGGGCTTTAAAAAGTTGAGACAGACAGACAGACAGTCAGTCAGACAGATGAGAGTGAGGATGGTGGTACCCAGGATCTCGTCGTGGGAGAAGCTCATGATGTGCATGGCCTCCATGGTCTCCTGGAAGTTGTCTTTGTCCTGCTGACCAGGGACGGTAATGTTGCCGTTGGACAGGAAGCGGTAGCTGTTGAAGCCCTCCAGGAGCAGGTCCGCTACACAACAGAGGAAAGGGAAATGACGTTGAGATTAGAGGTCGACCGATTAATTGGAATGGCCGATTAATCGGGGCCGATTTCAAGTTTTCATAACAATCGGAAATCGGTATTTTTGGGTGCCGATTTTCCGTTTTTTTGTTTTTTTTTAACACCTTTATTTAATCTTTATTTAACTAGGCAAGTCTTATAAAAACACACTCTTATTTTCAATGGCGGCCTCTGCCTCGCCCGTGGACGAGGCAGAACGACAGATTTTTAACCTTGTCAGCTCGGGGGATCCAATCTTGCAACCGTACAGTTAACTAGTCCAATGCTCTAACACCTGATTACATTGCACTCCACGAGGAGCCTGCCTGTTACGCGAATGCAGTAAGCTAAGGTAAATTGCTAGCTAGCATTAAACTTATCTTATGAAAAACAATCAATCAATGACTGTCATTGCTCCATATTTAGCTAAAAGAAATCCAGGTTAGCAGGCAATATTAACCAGGTGAAATTGTGTCATTTCTCTTGCGTTCATTGCACACAGTGTCAGGGTATATGCAACAGTTTGGGCCGCCTGGCTCTTTGCGAACTAATTTGCCAGAATTTTACGTAATTATGACATAACATTGAAGGTTGTGCAATGTAACAGGAATATTTAGACTCATGGATGCCACCCGTTAGATAAAATACGGAACGGAATAAACGTTTTGTTTTCGAGGTGATAGTTTCCGGATTAGTCAAAGGTATATGGTTTAGAGAGAAATAGTCGACGCGTTATAATTCCTGTAATAACGTGCGGCTGAACTTGAAAGGGGTTCCTTCATTATTTTACCGTTCATGTCTTCCATAGAGAATGTCTTGATCTACTTCATATAAGGTCTGTGTTTCGCAGAGGAGCAGACTGACAGGGGACCATGCAGACAAGCTCTGCTTTCTGCACTACAACCCAAAACTTCTTAACTGGGAATATTGAAGACCCATGAAAGCTCGTGGTTCGTTTTAACATATGTTCTCATGTTATTTGAGACTAAATTGATTTTATTTATGTATTATATTAAGTTAAAATAAAAGTGTTCATTGTTCATTCAGTATTGTTGCAATTGTCATTATTACAAAAATGTGTGTGTGTGTGTATTATATATATATATATATATATATATATAAATACATATATATATATATATATATATTTTTTTTTTTTTTAATCGGCCGATTAATCGGTATCAGCTTTTTTTGTCCTCCAATAATCGGTATCGGCGTTGAAAAATCATAATCGGTCGACCTCTAGTCGAGATAGCTGGTCCGAGGTCACAAAGAACAAAAGGCAAACATGCATTTTTGACAGACAGGTGATGTTATTGTGATACTAGCTAGTGAACGACACTGAGTCTGAGTGGGTTTCAAGACACCTCAGGCCAACGGCTAGAGAAACAATGTTCTGCATGTCAGAGGGTGACTATTCTTTACAGAGGCCATATGGGTCCGCGTCGTTGAAGTTATGCTGATGATACATATCAGACTACTTACACCTGAGATGTTCTTCCGCCCCACACAGCAGCTGGTAGAAGATGTGGAAGGTGCGCTCGTCTTTGGCTTGGCGAACAGCTCTCGATTTCTCCAATAGATCTGTCCCATCACAGTCAAGGAAGGGCAGCCTTTATACAGTAAAGAAAGATATTAACCCACTAGAGTAGATTTATGCGGCCCCGCGGGAATCTAATTAGCATAATACAACAATCCCCATCAAAATCTGTCCGTTTATGTAAATTATTAATATCATAGCTTGCATGGAACATTTAAGCTAGCTGTTTGGAAGGATACAAGTTTCAATGTTGGCCCCGACGATGTATCCGGTGACATCAAAGTTGATCCGGATGAACTTTCCCTGCAGGGAGAGAAAAACAGAGGGTGAGAAAAGCAGACAAACCATATCACTCTACTGTCCTGGGGTCTGGAGTAAACCACATTCCTGTTGATCTCTACTGTCCTGGGGTCTGGAGTAGACTACATTCATCTTGGTCTCTACTGTCCTGGGGTCTGGAGTAGACTACATTCATCTTGGTATCTACTGTCCTGGGGTCTGGAGTAGACTACATTCATCTTGGTCTCTACTGTCCTGGGGTCTAGAGTAGACTACATTCATCTTGGTCTCTACTATCCTGGGGTCTAGAGTAGACTACATTCATCTTGGGCTCTACTGTCCTGGGGTCTAGAGTAGACTACATTCATCTTGGTCTCTACTGTCCTGGGGTCTAGAGTAGACTACATTCATCTTGGTCTCTACTATCCTGGGGTCTAGAGTAGACTACATTCATCTTGGTCTCTACTGTCCTGGGGTCTGGAGTAGACTACATTCATCTTGGTCTCTACTGTCCTGGGGTCTAGAGTAGACTACACCTGTGCATAAGGCTGTGATCTGACTGTGCTGAACAGAACAAACCTCTCTAATCTAAACTGGATCCAGAATCAAAGCAGTCATTAATGATTAGCAGAAACGTTTCTTGTCCTGCTGGAATGTTCCTGTGTAATAATAGGAAGATAATAAAATAAATTCCTCTCCATTGATTTCTCTTCCTTATCATCAAAAGATTCCAGGGAGTTTTCGAAAACTCCCAACAAACACACATGCCAGCTAAATCTGTCTCAAGTGCCAGTTATTTGAGCAAGAGATAGTGAGTGAGATGGCATGAGTGGCTTTTAGTAAGCCACAGAGGAACATACATTATAAACGTAGGGAAGACTTCAAATGAAGCTCGATACGGTCTTGAGAGTGGCATTCTTTTGGGGAAATATGTATACATGCTTTACTTACGAATCGTGACGAGTTGTCATTCTTCACTGTCTTGGCGTTGCCGAAGGACTCGAGGATGGGGTTGGCCTGTAAGAGTTGACGTTCCAATTCACCCTGAAAAAGAGGAGCGGTATTACAGCAAAGCACTGGGTCCAAGCACATATGACCCCTTCCCCCAACTAAACTTTTTACAAATAACAAGCACAAAAAAAAAAATTGGCACAGGAGAAACATTTTTCCAATACACACAATGACCCATTTTATGTTCGTCAATGTCAATCTAACAATCACATAGTGTCACACAGACTATTGATCATGAAACATATGTAGGCGGATGGACACTGTTTCCCCAGTAATGTTTATGACCATAAAAACTAGTAGAAAAGAGAGTATTGACAGGTATTGGACAGGAAACGACAGGTATTGTAACGCTGTAAAAGACAGATGTGATCAATGGAACATGTTCAGGAAACCACTTCACAGTCTTCTCTGCTCAATATCCTACAACAGTACGTCCAACTAAAACTAAAGAGATGGAGGGGATAGGGAGAAAGAGATGAGAATCTCATTTCTTTGAATAAATTGGGCGTTAATGGCACGTGTTTCCTGTTGTCTGGTCAGTGTAGAACCTCTGGGTTTGGAATGGAATGGATTAGAACCGTGTTGCTCAGTGGTGGAACACAACAGAACTGCAATGACTCTCCACACCGCATATGGTTCAGCTGAAGCTCAACACATCCTCAAACGAATGTTCAAACCCATCTGGACTCTGGGTTTGCATATCCTCTTTCTACTGTCAGACCAACATCAAAGGCATCAGATCAAATCCAATGCTATTGGTCGCATACACATATTTAGCAGATGTAACTGCGGGTGTGGCGAAATGCTTGTCAAATAACAACAACAAAAAGAAAAGAAATACTCCAACGTTGCTTAGGAGCGAGAAGCAGAGCTGCCATGTCTGTCGGCGCCGTCTTGATGATTGAAGCCATTGTCTAACCATCAAGCCTGCAAAACAACCTAATCCAATCAATCCCTGTTTATACTGTCGAAGTACACAGTACAATCATAAAAAGTACCAGTATAAGACAAACCAGACAAACCAATAAATCTATCCACAGATGTCTCATATATTCCACAGTACACAGCTGTGTTTCAGCGTGGTGGTTTAGGGGTGCTGGATGAGTTGGGGCGAATGAGGCGACTCAGAGAGGAAGGCCACATCTCTCCAGTTAGTGATAGAGATCCTTAGGAAATGGACTCAATCGTTTAGCACACTGACAGATACTGGAGAAACAGACCTGTTTAACACACTGACACAAGCCAGAGACACACTCAATTCTATATGGAAGAATCTGTCATCATTAGAGATCCCGTTAAGGGAGGGAGGGAACGGTGCTCTGTTCACTTCTCACACCTATCGTAGACCCTATCTGGCTGACTGCCAGGGCGGAATAGAATGTTCAATAGGTATGAAATGGAACAAAACGCTCCAAAATGTAAAGCTGGTATCCAAACTTGTCCAATAAGAAACACTGGTTTTCATCTTCCGTTGCTACAGTATACCCTAATGGACATGACCCTGTGTAGGTGTTTAGACAGGTGGCCCATTACGATCCCATCCAGAAACTCATTCTAGGGTTGGTCATGACTGGGGAATCCAAGATGGCCCACCGAAAAAATAACATGGCCCGTATTTTGAGCTTTTCTTTTCTGCGGCTAGGTGGGAATGGGATTTTCCCATTACGTCAAGCTCACCAGACACACTTTGATCGCTCAAGACGGTGGCGTTTTTCCAGGGATGTCTGTGGGATGAGTTAGGGGTTTGGAAATCAGCCTTGCGTTCAGACGTGAGACGCGTAATGTGATCTTTGGCTGCCAGAGCTGGGCCGGAGAGGCCGACTGCTGTTTTCATTGAGTTTTCGTGCTGCTGAAAATGAGGCAGGAATGAATTGAATAAGCCCGTTCCATCCTCGTCCTGCCAGTGGCAGATTGCACGGACGGTTAATTATAGCATGGTCCCAGATCTGTTAGTGCGGTCTTACCATTTCTTATAGTCATTGTCACACTCTGTCTCTATAACGCAGTGCTATATGGCACAACTTGACAACACCACACGCTTTAGAACAAACTAGAACAGAGGACATAATGGAGACTGTTTAATGTCCACAAGCTGCCAATCTCTGCCAAACGCAGTCTACAGACTGGGACCAGACTGGGGAGAGGGTAGGAACAAAGGGGTGAATAAAAAACACCAGCAGGGGTCCACTTTAGGATCGTTACAAGCTGACCCACATTCCAGCGTTCCGGAGTGTGTTACTCTTGTTCTGACAGATTCCAGAAACCATCATTGTCATGTAAGGAGGCTAATCACTAGCCCTGCCAACAACTGACAGGCCTGGAAGACCTCCGGGACATGTATTGTACCACATAATCCGGTTTATGTGAGCAAGAAGACCATAAAATTACTGTTGATGGAATGCATTACACTTATTCTGATGAACAGTGTCTGGAAACCATCATAGCCACGTTAAGAGGCTATTCACTACAGTGACAACTACTGTAGGGGGCCTGGAAGAACTCAGGGACATATAGTTGTTGATAACATAGTTGTTGTTAGTGTGACTGTGGACAATGCTATCGGGTACCACTTAACATTGACACGACTATGAAATGAATGTATCTTTTGTGAAATAACTCCTCTCTATTCTCAATCTTTCCTCTGTAACTTGGGAAACATCCTTTGTAGCGTGTTCAACCTCACTTGTTATCAGTGTTAGGGCCTTTGGCAGTGCTTTGGCCCAGATTGTGGAGACTGGAGAGCCAGAGGAACAGTAAAAACTGTCCCATTAAATCTTCAAGGAAGAGACCAGGTGGGGATGTGGGATCACATCTGCTCCACAGACTAGAGTCAATGGACAGACGTTACAAATCTATTCAAGTCCACAAGCAAAGTCACTACTGGACAGACATTACAAATCTATTCAAGTCCACAAGCAGAGTCACTGCTGGACAGACATTACAAGTTGTTTCACGAGTTGCTCCAAGTCCACAAGCAGAATACCACTTCAGTGACTGTTGGGAGAGTGCGAATGACGCAGGCAACTGCACTTGTGTTTGTGGTTTTGGGGAACAGGAACAAACCCCCACCCCTCCAGGGGAAGTCAGAATAACTTTCTGTGTAACCTCCTCCCTCATGGCAAAGCAGGGAGCAGATGAAAGACTTGCGAAGACAGAAAGAAGCAGTTCTAAGGGGATTCATTTAGTGATCTAAGTAGTGCCACAGAGACACAAACGGCAAAATTCACAGTCAACACCCCGTGGTGAATTCAATAAGGTACGAAGATTAAAATCCCCATTATCGTCCCAGGTGGGCGTTCTGTGGTTGGGTCTGAATAGACCAAGCAGAGGAGAGGCTGTTATAGGTCTTGGACCATGTCATGGCCCTCTCTCCCTGGGGGAGTCCGTTCAGCTGAGCTCTGGGCAGTGGTCCCCTTGGCTCTCCCTCCCTAGCTGCTCTCCTCCAGTCCTAATCCAGCTCCAGCTCCTGCTAGCTGGAAGCCAACTGACTATTTAGTAAAGCCTGCTATGGCTATTTGGCAGCACCAGCACCTCGCGAGTGAAAAGCTCTCCAGCAGGCTCACCGGGAGCCAAATTGGACGTGGGAGAGAAGTTTGTGACGAGGTCCTGACAGGAGTCTTGCTCAATGTCTGCCAGTATAACAGTGGAACATATTACAAATGCACTGTTTATGACTGGTGGTGTATTATTGTTTAAAATGGGATATGTCAGTTAGGAAGTGGGAAATGTGTTTATTAGTATGTATTAAACTAGGAAGTAATGTTTATTTTCCCAAATCTGAGATATTTGAAAGAAGCAGTGCCATCTACAGGTAAGAACAGAGACACCACACAGTGCATGGAGTGGATTAAAACTAAACTAGTTTAGTCCCAAAGGTGACTGCTATTGGGCCCCCACTGACACCCATAAAAGGGACAGATATACAGAATAGTACACAGAGACAATAGCAGCCCCTTTACAGGATATTCTGCCCATTGTGTTTTGAGCTAGTCTAGTGAGTGGAGTGCGGTGGGTGAGAGAGGTGAGGGACGGACTACATGCTACTCACATAGAACAGGGCTCCACTCTGTAGTCAAGGGGCAGATTGTCAAATGTTACCATGGAAATAAACAGGAAGTGTTAATGGTCATGGATACTAAACACACATAAAGGATATACATACCGTACATACACACCAAGGAAGACAACAGGTAGTACTCAAAGATAATTCGGACTAGGCTAAATAATGCATAAAGGCAAACGGTTTAAGTGAAATGTACAGTAGTACACTAAAACAGGAAGCAGGGGAATGGATATGTTATTCTGAAAGGCTCTTTTCCAAGAAGCTATCTCACTGACGGGTGCAAATCCATATGTTTCTCATATTAGCCTTGGGGCAGTGTGCCATAGTGAGCACCACATCTTTATTCAGAACACTGCTCATCTGCCCTCATGTGCCGTTTCCATGACCTTAACAGTATCAACAAGACCTACAGCAGCTGGTTGAAATGCCTTGAGAGTATTATTAAGCTACTGAACTAACTACTGTCATGACAACCACAGCCAGACAGTCTGCTTTTCAGTAATGTCCAGTAACTGACCCCGTGTGTGTGTTTGGTCTTGTTCTTCTAATCCTCGTGGGGAACTGAAATGCCCAAATGTCCCCTCACAAGGATCGTAAAACGAGGAAAATTCTCCCTTGTGGAGACATTTCCCACGTCCCCATGAGGACAAAGGCTACTTTAAGCTTAGGGGTTAGGTTTAGGGTTACAATTAGGGTTAGGGTTAGGCGTTAAAGTTAAGTTTAGGGGTTAAGGAAAATAGGATTTGAATGGAAATACATTTTAGGTCCCCACGAGGATAGAAGAACGTGTGTGTGTGTCAGTTCCATCTTCAGACTCAGGAATATATGCCTTCATCTCTATTTCAACGTCTTACTGCTCAACTTCTACTCGGCATTGTTCAAAAATAGCTCACATAGTACGGCATGTCTGCCAAACTTTGACTGGTGGCGACCAAACACAACAAAGGCATGTATATGACTGTTTCATCTAGTGTGGAATAACAACATTTGCAAGCACATTTTACAGTACAGTACAGTGCATTGGCCCACAGGTATACATGGAAAAGCTGCATTCACATCAATATTCATGCCAGATTTAAAGTTTACTTACGACATGATTATTTTCCGCCTGATAGAAAGAGAATCTGGGTCAATACCCAAACTTTGTTTGTCTAATTTTTGCGCAGATGTCAACATTACACATACTGTACATGCTTCAGTGTGCAAGAAAATAACCAATGGCACCATTTCACAAAACATAAATATATTAAATTGCCACTAGCTTTACATAACAGTCGGTCCGTTTGAGAGCAGAAAGTTGGTGATGCAACATGCACATGAACGAGGTGTTTAGAAGAAAGTGTAAAGACTTGCCTGTAGTTTTACTGGTTTAGGCGACTCTGGCTGTTTGTTACAAATAAACAAACGCAAATATGTTAGAGGGTTGTGCACGCCTGCGCAATCTATAGAGCCCACTATAGGTACTACTGTAGGATGCATTCACTTTGGCAACACACATCATCATGGGACTGGAGCTCGTCTATATGGACTCTTAACACATTTACAGGCATGTTATGCAAAAAAAAAACATCTATATATATTGGCACATTTTATCAATTGGTACATTTTTATAAACTGGGTGGTTCGAGCCCTGAATGCTGATTGGCTGAAAGCCGTGGTATATCACACTGTATACCACGGGTATGACAAAACATGTATTTTTACTGTTCTAATTAAGTTGGTAACCAGTTTATAATAGCTCCGCATTGTGTCGTGCTTAAGAACAGCCCTTAGCTGTGATATATTGGCCATATACCCCACCCACTCGTGCCTTATTGCTTAATGAGCCTATTTTTGACTGCCGTGGTAATGTACCAGCATCATATAGCTTCAGAAGGACCTGACCCTTTCGTGACCTCATCACACAGCCCATGTGTGATCTATCTGATATGGATTAACAAGGGAGTTAATCCACTGTACTGTAAATACCAGTGGATCAGACTGGCCTGGTATTAGGGGGACATTGTGGATCAAACTGGCCTGGTATTAGGGGGACATTTTGCCTCAGACTGGCCTGGTATTAGGGGAAAATTGTGGATCAGACTGGCCTGGTTATAGGCGGACATTGTGGATCAGACTGGCCTGGTATTAGAGGGACATTGTGAATTAGACTGGCCTGGTATTAGGGGGACATTGTGGATAAAACTATCCTGGTATTAGGGGGACATTGTGGATCAAACTGTCCTGGTATTAGAGGGACATTGTGAATTAGACTGACCTGGTATTAGGGGGACATTGTGGATCAAACTGTCCTGTTATTAGGGGGACATTGTGAATTAGACTGGCCTGGTATTAGGGGGACATTGTGGATCACACTGTCCTGGTTTTAGGGGACATTGTGGATAAAATTATGCTGGTATTAGGGGGACATTGTTGATCAGACTGGCCTGGTATTAGGGGGACATAATTGATCAGACTGTCCTGGTATTAGGGGGACATTGTGGCTCAGACTGGCCTGGTATTAGGGGGACATTGTGGATCAGACTGGCCTGGTATTAGGGAACATTGTGGATCAGATTGGCCTGGTATTAGGGGACTTTGTGGATCAGACTGGCCTGGTATTAGGGGACTTTGTGGATCAGACTGGCCTGGTATTAGGGGGACATTGTGGATCAGACTGGCCTGGTATTAGGGGGACATTGTGGATCAGACTGGCCTGGTATTAGGGGGACATTGTGGATCAGATTGTCCTGGTATTAGGGGACTTTGTGGATCAGACTGGCCTGGTATTAGGGGGACATTGTGGATCAGACTAGCTTGGTATTAGGGGACTTTGTGGATCAGACTGGCCTGGTATTAGGGGGACATTGTGGATCAGACTGGCCTGGTATTAGGGGGACATTGTGGATCAGACTGGCCTGGTATTAGGGGGACATTGTGGATCAGAATGGCCTGGTATTAGGGGGACATTGTGGATCAGACTGGCCTGGTATTAGGGGACTTTGTGGATCAGACTGGCCTGGTATTAGGGGGACATTGTGGATCAGACTGGCCTGGTATTAGGGGGACATTGTGGATCAGACTAGCTTGGTATTAGGGGACTTTGTGGATCAGACTGGCCTGGTATTAGGGGGACATTGTGGATCAGACTGGCCTGGTATTAGGGGGACATTGTGGATCAGACTGGCCTGGTATTAGGGGGACATTGTGGATCAGACTGGCCTGGTATTAGGGGGACATTGTGGATCAGACTGGCCTGGTATTAGGGGGACATTGTGGATCAGACTAGCTTGGTATTAGGGGACTTTGTGGATCAGACTGGCCTGGTATTAGGGGGACATTGTGGATCAGATTGGCCTGGTATTAGGGGACTTTGTGGATCAGACTGGCCTGGTATTAGGGGGACATTGTGGATCAGACTGGCCTGGTATTAGGGGGACATTGTGGATCAGACTGGCCTGGTATTAGGGGGACATTGTGGATCAGACTGGCCTGGTATTAGGGGGACATTGTGGATCAGACTAGCTTGGTATTAGGGGACTTTGTGGATCAGACTAGCCTGGTATTAGGGGGACATTGTGGATCAGATTGGCCTGGTATTAGGGGACTTTGTGGATCAGACTAGCTTGGTATTAGGGGACTTTGTGGATCAGACTAGCTTGGTATTAGGGGACTTTGTGGATCAGACTGGCCTGGTATTAGGGGGACATTGTGGATCAGACTAGCTTGGTATTAGGGGACTTTGTGGATCAGACTGGCCTGGTATTAGGGGGACATTGTGGATCAGACTAGCTTGGTATTAGGGGACTTTGTGGATCAGACTGGCCTGGTATTAGGGGGACATTGTGGATCAGACTGGCCTGGTATTAGGGGGACATTGTGGATCAGACTGGCCTGGTATTAGGGGGACATTGTGGGCCGTACAAGTTGTTAACTCTCCTCTTTCATCATTTATCCCTCAATAGAAAGGCATACTGTAACTGTGACCTTCAGAACAGGGTTTAGGGGGAGATCTAGAGGTGTGGTAGGGAGATTAACATGGCAGGGGGAATATAGAGAAAGAAAAGACAGAAACGTACACTTACAGGAATGCTGTGGTCTTTTTTTCCTTTATGGGAGGAAGCCACATGTGCAAGGTACTGGATGACCTTTTTAGTGTTTTCTGTCTTGCCAGCACCAGATTCACCTCTGAGAAGACAGAAAACATACAAGACAGATTCCTGGGTTAGCAGATGGGGAAGAATGACATGTGTGTGTGTGTGTGTGTGTGTGTGTGTGTGTGTGTGTGTGTGTGTGTGTGTGTGTGTGTGTGTGTGTGTGTGTGTGTGTGTGTGTGTGTGTGTGTGTGTCAGAACTGTCTTTCTGACTGGCAGATGTTTTTGTGAGGAGATTATGGCACTTGGGAAACTCCATTAACAGTCTTGAGCCGGGGGTGAGAGAGCTAGCCAAGCTCTGCTCCCTGCAACTCCGCTAAACAACAAATGAATGAAAATAAACCACAGTTGCAAGGTTTATCGGATGAGGCGGTGTAGCAGGGCTTTTGTGTATCTATATGTGCTGTTTATTTTCTTTGAGCTAGTTTAGTTCAGCGGCTGTTGTTGAGGGTGGGACTCACGGACCCACAGCGATGACAGCTTTAGAGCAAGGAAGTATGTTTTTGCAAGCTCTTCAAGCCATGCAGAAAGAATCCTATCCCCAAGTGACACTTACTGTACAGTAACATCAACACACAATGCATACCAGTGGTTTAAAAAAAAAAAATAGGTACTCATTCTACGTAATCGCTGGTGGTTAACATTGAACTTTCTCCCCGATCTCAAGCTCAACGCTAGGTTATATTTATTTGAGCAAAATCACCTGCAAAATAAAACTAACGACATGATGATCTTCAAATAAATGACAAGGCCCCTGAATACTCACTGAGTGTAAAACCAATTACCATAACAAAGTCATGTGTAGTTTTTCTTTCAGATTCCCCTTACCTGGCCATGTGGTGAAGTCCTATGGTAGTCTAGTCTAGTATTATGAATATGCTGTTTGGCTGATGAGTTGTGTGTTTAGTGTTGAGCTCAATAACCACCGGGAGCAGAGGGTGTTTCTGGCTGCGTCTGAAATGACGGGCTCTGGTCAAAAGTAGTGCCCTATGTAGGCATTAGGGTGCTATTTTGGACACGGCCCGTGAGTGAGTGATTGCGTCAATGTCCCTGAGGTTGGCATTGAACTGGAAGTGTTAGATTCCTCAGGTTGGTTCGCCTTGCTGCAGAGGAGACGGCACATACTCTCAGGGACTGACTTAGAATCACATGGCATCTCTGTGCAGCGTTTACATTGCTATGACCACCGTCTCCTACAGTGGGTGTGTGTGTGTCACAGTCACAGTTGGCATATAAAAGCATCATAGCAGATGTGAGATTTTATGATAGTGTTCAAGCCACACTTCCGACATCCATCCAATTTCTTCCATGCTCCCCCAGACTTAGTCATGTATGGTGTAAGGCTAGGAAAATATGTGTTGACTGGGGGCTCCAGGGACATTTTGGGTGGTGGTGGATCGGGTTCAGACCAGCGCAGGGAGAGAAAACACACACCTGGAGAAACGTTACCCTGTATACTCTTTCACACATCATCGGTGTAGGCCTGTCAAAGGGGCTTACAATGAGATGCCACGCTGACATTTCTCTTGGCAGCATTAATGTCATCTGTAGATATTGGGCGCTAGACTAGAATACAGCCCACGGGTAAGGGTTGTGTGTGTGTGCCAGAAATACCAAACATTTCCCAGCTTCCCTGCCCCAAGCCTAAGTCTCTTTCCCGTAAGTGTCTAACTGTTCTGTGTCACTAAGTTGCTCCTTTTAAAATAGCTATAGAGGCCTCTGGCTCTGTTCTAGTTCAATTCAATTGATTCCTCTTTCGACCTATAATCAGTGCTAAGTACATTCATGTCGGCTTCAATAAGCTACACTTCATTCTTAGTTGAATAGAGCTTCTGCAGGAATGCAATGCAGCAGGTAATTTCCCCATTTCATTTTCGGGACTAAGTGAGGAAGAGACGCGCATAACTAAGATAATTGAATCGTGAATATTATGCAATTAAGCTGGTGCTGCATGGCCTTTCTAAACCATCTGCTCCAAACCAGTGTGGTATGATACTATGCAGGCTGGATGCAAGGAATCGAACTGAGAAGACACTTTCCTGTAAATCCAGCAACCCATGCAACACATGCAACCCATGCAACCCATGCAACCCATGCAACACATGCAACCCATACAACACAGAACACAGAAAGAGAAGAAAAGGGCTGAGCAGACATGGCTCAGAGGTTACTCACGTGCAAAGAATTGATTGGTCCTCTCGATCTGGGAGGGACAGAGAAAGAGGGAGAGAGAGAAATGGGGAGAGAGAAATGGGGAGAGAGAGAGAGAGAGAGAGAGAGAGAGAGAGAGAGAGAGAGAGAGAGAGAGATAGAGAGAGAGAGAGAGAGAGAGAGGGAGAGAGAGAGAGAGAAAGAAATTATACACAGTGTCAGCATTTAGCATACTCATCGGCAATGGCCCATTCCCCAAAATCCCTCTTTCAAACTGAAATGAGTTCTTGTACCAAATGTATCACTGGCTGACAGATGTACACCAAAGTCATTTTAAAGGACATAGCCAACTTTACTGAGCTTGGTGAGTTTGCCATCGACTGAGATACTCCCTTCAAACGGGTTGAAGGTCATTGTCTGCACCAGGAACGAAATGTAATTTCACTAAACATTTCAAAAGCCTCAGGATCCAGACATTTCACAGGCACACAAAACGGAGGAGGAATCGAGGACTCTTTCAAAGGAAAGCTTTGTAGTGCCAAACCTCTGCATTACAGAGATAAGGGCTGATAGTGTACCTTGTCGCTATTAGGATGGGGAATTGAGGGAAGCTGAGCGTAAAACTGCTGAAAGCTACACTCTTAGAAAAAAAGAGTTCCAAAAGGGTTCTTCAGCTGTCCCCATAGGAGAACCCTTTTTGGTTCCGGGTAGAACCTTCTGTGGAAAGGGTTATACATGGAAACCAAAAGGGTTCTAAATAGCACCTTTTTTCCTAAGACTGTATGTAGGCTATGTCCATCATGTGCATGTAGCCTATGTGAAAACAGTTTACATTTGAACTCATGGAACTCAGTCAGACCACGGTAGGCGTAATACTGCAACCCAAGGCCATCTTTCCCTGTATTTACAGTCTTGTTATTTTAGAGCCCTGTATCACAGAACTGGTGGGCTGATGACAGAAACACAGCTCTCTAGGAAGAAGGCAGAGCATCAATGTGATTTACAGTCAGCAGGAAAGAGAGGAGAGAGAGAGGAGAAAGAGAGAGAGAGAGAGATGCTCTGGTTTAATGGCTAGAGAATCAGGAAGAAGCAGGAGGGAGCCATTTGAAGTGACAGTGAGGTTGGGACAGTTTGCACACAACAAGCCAATCACTGAGCTCCTTCATCTAATTGGCTGAGGTGAACGGGGGCACCACAATGGTTTATTTTTTATTTTTTATTATTTCACCTTTATTTAACCAAGTAGTCTAGTTGAGAACAAGATCTCATTTACAACTGCGACCTGGCCAAGATAAAGCAAAGCAGTGTGACACAAACAACAACACAGTTACACATGGAATAAACAAACATACAGTCAATAACACAATAGAGAAAAAGTCTATATACAGTGTGTGCAAATGAGGTAAGATAAGCGTGGTAGGCAATAAATAGGCCATAGTGGCAAAACAATTACAATTTAGCAATTAAACACTGGAGTGATAGATGTGCAGAGATGAATGTGCAAGTAGAGATACTGGGGTGCAAAGGAGCAAAAAAAATAAAAATAACAGTATGGGGATGAGGAAGTTGGATGGGCTATTTACAGATGGGCTATGTACAGGTGCAGTGATCTGTGAGCTGCTCTGACAGCTGGTGCTTAAAGTTAGTGAGGGAGATATGTGTATCCAGCTTCAGTGATTTTTGCAATTCGTTCCAGTCATTGACAGCAGAGAACTGGAAGGAAAGAGCATGCATTTAGTTTTACTTGCATGTAAGAGCAGTTGGAGGTCACGGAAGGAGAGTTGTATGTCATTGAAGCTCATCTGGAGGTTAGTTAACACAGTGTCCAAAGAAGGGCCAGAAGAATAAAGAATGGTGTCGTCTGCGTAGAGGTGGATCAGAGAATTACCAGCAGCAAGAGCGACATCATTGATATATACAGAGAAAAGAATCGGGCCAAGAATTGAACCCTGTGGCACCCCCATAGAGACTGCCAGAGGTCCGGACAACAGGCCCTCCGATTTGCCACACTGAATTCTGTCTGAGAAGTAGTTGGTTAACCAGGCGAGGCAGTCATTTTAGAAACCAAGGCTGTTGAGTCTGCCGATAAGAATATGGTGAATGACAGAGTCGAAAGCCTTGGCCAGGTCAATGAATACAGCTGCACAGTATTGTCTCTTATCGATGGCGGTAATGATATCGTTTAGGACCTTGAGCGTGGCTGAGGTGCACCCATGACCAGCTCGGAAACCAGAATGCATAGCGGAGAAGGTACGGTGGGATTCGAAATGGTCGGTGATCTGTTTGTTAACTTCGCTTTCGAAGACCTTAGAAAGGCAGGGTAGGATAGATATAGGTCTGTAGCAGTTTAGGTCTAGAGTGTCTCCCCTTTGAAGAAGGGGATGACCGAGGCAGCTTTCGAATCTTTGGGGATCTCAGATGATATGAAAGAGAGGTTGAACAGGCTAGTAATAGAGGTTGCAACAATTTTGTCTGATAATTCTAGAAAGAGAGGGTCCAGATTGTCTAGCCCGGCTGATTTGTAGGGGTCCAGATTTTGCCGCTCTTTCAGAATATCAGCTATCTGGATTTGGGTAAAGGAGAAATGGGGGAGGCTTGGGCAAGTTGCTGTGGGGGGTGCAGCGGTGTTGACCGGGGTAGGGATGGCCAGGTGGAAAGCATGGCCAGCTGTAGAAAAATGCTTATTGAAATTCTCAATTATTGTGGATTTATCAGTGGTGACAGTGTTTCCTAGCCTCAGTGCAGTGGGCAGCTGGGAGGAGGTGCTCTTATTCTCCATGGACTTTACAGTGTCCCAGAACTTTTTGGAGTTTGTGCTACAGGATGCAAATTTCTGTTTGAAAAAGCTAGCATTTACTTTCCTAACTGCCTGTGTACATTGGTTCCTAACTTCCCTGAAAAGTTGCATATCGTGGGGGCTATTTGATGCTAATGCCGTACACCACAGGATGTTTTTGTGCTGGTCAAGGGCAGTCAGGTCTGGAGTGAACCACGGGCTACATCTATTCCAGGTTCTACATTTTTTGAATGGGGTATGCTTATTTAAGATGGTGAGGAAAGCACTTTTAAAGAATAACCAGGCATCTTCTACTGACGGAATGAGGTCAATATCCTTCCAGGATACCCGGGCCAGGTCGTTTAGGAAGGCCTGCTCGCTGAAGTGTTTTAGGGAGCGTTTGACAGTGATGAGGGGTGGTCATTTGACCGCAGACCCATTACGGACACAAGCAATGAGGTAGTGATCGCTGAGATCCTGGTTGAAGACAGCAGAGGTGTATTTGGTGGGCAGGTTGGTTAGGATGATATCTAGGAGGGTGCCCGTGTTTACGGATTTGGGGTTGTACCTGGTAGGTTCATTGATCATTTGTGTGAGATTGAGGGCATCAAGCTTAGATTGTAGGATGGCCGGGGTGTTAAGCATGTCCCAGTTTAGGTCACCTAACAGCAGGAGCTCTGAAGATAGATGGGGGGAAATCAATGGGGGGCAACCACTGACGCCAGATAGACCTTTGTGGTCAGTTCTGGCCGTGAGTCTGACGAGGGCTGGGCTCTTGTCACCAAGGCAGAGCAAGGGGCTGATCCACAGTGAGAGGCAGAGCATGGAGCTGGCCCACGGTAAGGGACATAGGGGTGACCCACAGAGGCAGAGCATGGGGCTGACATACAGAGGCAGAGCATGGGGCTGACATACAGAGGCAGAGCATGGGGCTGACCCACAGTAAGAGGCAGAGCATGGGGCTGACCCACAGTAAAAGGCAGAGCATGGGGCTGACCCACAGTAAGGGCCCAGAAGCACATTTTGGGACTGTACATAACCCATCGTATCTACTAGCAGTGAGCTAGTTTATAGAGGGAAAGGTGGGAACATAACTGACCAGATATCCCATATGACGTTTCATAGCCTAAGTGCCATGTGCCGAGTTCTCAGATTGGACTATAATAGACCATGACCAATATAGCATAAGAGAGAGAGAGCTGCTCACACCGGCAATGACTCATCAGGAGCAGAACAGCATCGTAGCCCTGAAGACAGCCTTATGTCCAATCTGTATCTCTACCAAGGAGGAGCACTTCTATGTTAGATGGCCTTTACCCCTGAAGACGTCAATAACCTGATTGTGTCTGGGAATACACGCCTTATTAGGTTAAAAGAGTTTCCATCCAATCTGGGAGAGTCATGATGAGCAGTGGAAAGGTGGATGGAAAGAATTGTGATGCATTATTAGATGGTCTCCTGTGAGGTACCGTAGTCAATCATTCAAGACAGGGGTGCATCTTCTCCTTCATAGGGGGTGTGTATTTTACTGTATTCACCAAAGGAGTAACACTTGTCTCTAGGCTAAGCGTTATCAGCTTTTCATGGACGTCAATGACCCAAATTATTTAATTTCCTTTTCTTTTTTTTCTTTTTTTGATTATTCATATACATTGTGCAATTTAATGTTTTGTTGATTATTTGTATATTTGTTTACTGCATTGTTAGGAGCTACTCAACGTCAACAAAACAAAAGGAGATGATCGTGGACTTCAGGAAACAGCAGAGGGCGCACCCTCCTATCCACATCGAAGATCCTCAGCATACACATCACAGACAAACTGAAATGGAACAGCGCCTCTTCAACCTCAGGAGGCTGAAGAAATGTGGCTTGTCACCTAAAACCCTGACAAACTTTTACAGACGCACAATCGAGAGCATCCTGTCAGGCTGTATCACCGCCTCGTATGGCAACTGCACCACCCTCGACTGCAAGGCTCTCCAGAGGGTGGTGCGGTCTGCACAACGCATCCACACTACCTGCCCTCCAAGACACCTACAGCACCCGATGTCACAGGAAGGCCAAAAAGATAATCAAGGACAACAACCACCTGAGCCACTGCCTGTTCACCCCGCTACCATCCAGAAAGCGAGGTCAGTACAGGTGCATCAAAGCTGGGACCGAGAGACTGAAAAACAGCTATCTCAAGTAGAGGTCGACCGATTATGATTTTTCAACGCCGATACCAATACCGATTATTGGAGAACCAAAAAAGACGATACCGATTAATCGGACGATTTATATATATATATTTGTAATAATGACAATTACAACAATACTGAATGAACAATTAACACTTATTTTAACTTAATATAATACATCAATAAAATCTATTTAGTCTCAAATAAATAATGAAACATGTTCAATTTGGTTTAAATAATGCAAAAACAAAGTGTTGGAGAAGAAAGTAAAAGTACAATATGTGCCATGTAAAAAAGCTAACGTTTAAGTTCCTTGCTCAGAACATGAGAACATATGAAAGCTGGTGGTTCCTTTTAACATGAGTCTTCAATATTCCCAGGTAAGAAGTTTTAGGTTGTAGTTTTTATAGGACTTTCTCTCTATACCATTTGTATTTCATATACCTTTGACTATTGGATGTTCTAATAGGTACTTTAGTATTGCCAGCCTAATCTCGGAAGTTGATAGGCTTGAAGTCATAAACAGTGCAATGCTTGAAGCATTGCGAAGAGCTGCTGGCAAACGCGGTAAAGTGCTGTTTGAATGAATGCTTACGAGCCTGCTGCTGCCTACCACCGTTCAGTCAGACTGCTCTATCAAATCATAGACTTAATTATAATATAATAACACACAGAAATACGAGCCTTAGGTCATTAATATGGTCAAATCTGGAAACTATCATTTCGAAAACAAAACGTTTATTCTTTCAGTGAAATACGGAACCGTTCTGTATTTTATCTAACGGGTGGCATCCATAAGTCTAAATATTGCTGTTACATTGCACAACCTTCAATGTTATGTCATAATTACGTAAAATTCTGGCAAATTAGTTCGCAACGAGCCAGGTGGCCCAAACTGTTGCATATACCCTGACTCTGCGTGCAATGAACACAAGAGAAGTGACACAATTTCCCTAGTTTAATATTGCCTGCTAACATTTATTTATTTATTTATTTATATATTTTTTAAAATTTTATCCCCTTTTCTCCCCAATTTTCGTGGTATCCAATCGCTAGTAATTACTATCTTGTCTCATCGCTACAACTCCCGTACGGGCTCGGGAGAGACGAAGGTCGAAAGCCACGCGTCCTCCGAAGCACAACCCAACCAAGCCGCACTGCTTCTTAACACAGCGCGCCTCCAACCCGGAAGCCAGCCGCACCAATGTGTCGGAGGAAACACCGTGCACCTGGCCCCCTTGGTTAGCGCGCACTGCGCCCGGCCCGCCACAGGAGTCGCTGGAGCGCGATGAGACAAGGATATCCCTACCGGCCAAACCCTCCCTAACCCGGACGACGCTAGCCCAATTGAGCGTCGCCCCACGGACCTCCCGGTCGCGGCCGGCTGCGACAGAGCCTGGGCACGAACCCAGAGACTCTGGTGGCGCAGCTAGCACTGCGATGCAGTGCCCTAGACCACTGCGCCACCCGGGAGGCCAACATTAATTTATTTTAACTAAATATGCAGGTTTAAAAATATATACTTCTGTGTATTGATTTTAAGAAAAGCATTGATGTTTATGGTTAGGTACATTGGTGCAACGATTGCGATTTTTTCGCAAATGCGCTTTTGTTAAATCATTCCCCGTTTGGCGAAGTTGGCTGTCTTTGTTAGGAAGAAATAGTCTTCACACAGTTCGCAACGAGCCAGGCGGCCCAAACTGCTGCAAATACCCTGACTCTGTTGCACAGAATGCAAGAGAAGTGACACAATTTCCCTAGTTAAAAGAAATTCATGTTAGCAGGCAATATTAACTAAATATGCAGGTTTAAAAATATATACTTGTGTATTGATTTTAAGGAAGGCGTTGATGTTTATGGTTAGGTACACATTGGTGCAACGACAGTGCTTCTTTTGCGAATGCGCTTGTTAAATCACCTGTTTGGCGAAGTAGGCTTTGATTCAATGATAAATTAACAGGCACCGCATCGATTATATGCAACGCAGGACAAGCTAGATAAACTAGTAATATCATCAACCATGTGTAGTTAACTAGTGATTATGTTAAGATTGATTGTTTTTTATAAGACACGTTTAATGCTAGCTAGCACCTTACCTTGGCTCCTTGCTGCACTCGCATAACAGGTAGTCAGACTGCCACGCAGTCTCCTCGTGGAGTGCAATGTAATCGGCCATGATCGGTGTCCAAAAATGCCGATTACCGATTGTTATAAAAACTTGAAATGGGCCCTAATTAATCGGCCATTCCGATTAATCGGTCGACCTCTAATCTCAAGGCCATAATACAGCAATCACTAACTCAGAGAGGCTGCTGCCTACATAGACACTCAAATCACTGGCCACTTTAATAAATGGATCACTAGCCACTTTAAACAATGCCACTTTAATAATGTTAACATATCTTACATTACTCATCTCATATGTATATACTGTACCTTATACCATCTATTGCACCTTGCCTATGACGCTTGGCCATTGCTCATTCATATATTTATATGTACATATTCTATTCCATTCCTTTATATTTGTGTGTATTAGGTAGTTGGTGGGGAATTGTTAGTTTACTTGTTAAATATTACTGTCGGAACTAGAAGCACAAGCATTTTGCTATACTCACATTAACATCTGCTAAACATGTGTATGTGACCAATAACATTTGATTTGAGCTAGTAACCAAAGTATTTAGCTGCACCTGCTATAACATCAACTGTACGGGACCAATAAACATTGATTTGATTCGATTTCCTAATTATCTCAGGAATTTCACCCTGACCTACGAGACGGCTAGATGGGTGCACTACAAAGCAATCCGATGATTTCATGTGACATTCGGAATTGTCGCTGTGATGTAACACGTGATGAATTTAACGTGTCGTGTTCAAATCTGGCAGGTCTTCACCATCTCTTAGGAACAGAGAGAGAGGTGCTACTGGTTTCCATCTTTGTCTGACACTGTGCGTTTGGGTTGCTGCTGGGCATTCAAGTAGGTACTGTACATCTCCTCTCCATTCATCCTCACTTAGCGGATGAAAAGGGTTGTGGAGAAAAGTCTTGACGTGTAATAAAAGTAGTTCTACCACCAATGTAGCAAAACAGGAATCTGTTAGTGGCTACATGGCATGATGTTGCCATTTGTTGTGGGCAGCCGGTCGTATTAATGTTTGCTTTGCATCGCAAATATGAATTCTTTGACGTAATAATCATGTTTTTGACCACATCTGAAGACCTACGTTGGAAACCGTTTGATATTAAACCAGACTCAGAAGCGGGACATGTTTCATTTGCTTCTCCCTTCTCCAAATGGGTTTTACCCCCTCTTCTGTCTGAGCTGAGGCCAACAGTCTTTCACCGTCTCCGCTACAGATTCTACAGATGGCGGCTGGCCACTGACATTTCCCATGACCTCTTCCTGAGTCACTGGAAGTGACACTCTCTCTCGGATATTAAGGTCTTTCACACCCCAGGACACGGTCTTCTGATGGCGGGAGAGAGCTGGTTTGAAAGAGTGAACTGGAGAGAGGAGAGAGGCCAGAGCCGGATGGGTTATTCTGTAGATAGGGATGCCTGAGGAAAACAGGGTGGGACACAGGCACAGCTGGATGGCTCATCAGGGACAGTGCAGCTTCCTTGATTTGAGCAGGTTCTTCCTGGCTTTGATGACGGACGGGGGGCCTGGCTTGACACATTCTCACTGATGCACAAGGATTTACAGGCATTTCATGGTATGATGTCATCATCCACTGCTCTACGCATGGCCGTACTGAGAAGCACGCACACACACCATTGTCTCATCCTTCCTGTGTCTCCCTTTACATCCAAAACCCCTATCTCGTTCAGACGCAAACACAGCCCAGACAGCAAGGCTGCTGTGGAAACATCTCTCACTTTATCTGGCCGGCTGCAGACGCGGGAAGGATATAATCGAGTCAAGAGGACGTTCTTGAATTCCATTCATTCATGCCAATGCATCGACCTCAACAACCTCTCCAAGATCGTACAACTCTGATGACTATTTGAGGGGTAGAAGCCATTGTGGGCATAGATGGGGAACCAACCAGAGCTGTTATTTCTGTAACAGTGTTTTATAGCCTAGTCATGAGAACCGTTGTGTGGGATTCACATGATTGGTAGTGTTCTTTCCAGCTTCACATGACTTGATTATTTTGGATGTCCTCAAGAGGCTGCTCCACGGAATAGGATAGGATTGGTTGTTAAAATATTTGAATGAAGAATAAAAATGATTTAAAAACCTATTTAGTTGTACGGTGTTTGGCCAATTCTTTAGTAATGGACTGTCTCATGGGAGGGAAAAAGGCAGTACCAAAGTTTTGTTATTAATGCTCAAAATAATAGAATAATTACTTAATAATTTATAGCCTAATTAACAAGTTAACCACCAGGCTTGGATGGATGACTCTACTTGAGCTCCTCCACAGACCATAGACAACAAAAACAAAACACACGTCACCATCTTTCAAACCTATGACAACGTGAAAAATTGTAGGACATCTTGGGAACAGTGGCTCTGCGTGGTGCGTTTGTGACGGAGAGGAGACAAGGGAGGATAGGACGAGGGAGAGAAGAGCAGAGGGGGCAGAGGGAGCTGATCTCAGCCCACAGACAGTGAGCTCATTGTGAGCCTGTGGCCCGCTGGGCCAAGGCCAGCCTCCGCTATTGAAGGCTAATGCATTAAGGAAAGGCAATGGAGTGGAAACACTCGGCTCTGAAAACCCAGCTCCAGAGGTCACTTTTGCTGTTAACAAAGTGGCTTTGAAGGAGGAAGAGCTCAGAAACCAGTTTGATATAAATAGAGGTACAACACATCCACTGGGCCATGGTGGATAATGAAGACAAACTGGTGGTCTGTAGCTTTAATTGAGCATAGTCTAGTTTTCATCAGTTTAAGAAAAAAGAGAAGAAATGTCTCAAAATGAACTCTGAGCACTGATAACTTATAGCAGACGCACTCTGCAACAAATAAAGGCATCATCCAAGTGTTGTGTGGTGAGCAGTAGTATGTCAGTCAGCAGATATCAGAGTCCAAACCAGAGTAAAATGAAGATCATTGTTGGTTGGCCTGGCTCCTCCAGGGGAAGTTCCAACCAGCCACGAGACAGGGGGGATAGGGCCTATCTCACACTGTAGACTGTGGGCAGACTGCTTCCCCACTACCCCTCCCCCCTTCAGATCCCCCCTGCTGGATTGATGCAGTGACCAGACTCATTCCACACATTCCAGTTCACATCCCTGCCAGCCACGAGCCTCAAGCTCAATTCTAACGAAAAGTGTGCTCATGCTGGAAATAGAATGCATATGAGTGAGAGAAAACAGACGAGTGTCAACAGCATCATAGCGCGTCAAATTAGCAAGCAAGTCTATTTTTCACGCGTCTACACGGAGCAATTCTGGTAAAATAACCAGATAGATTGCTTGGGGTCGTTTGTAGATAAGAATTAGGGAAGATCATTACAATTCCTCTATGCTAAGTAGACTAAAGATGTAGTTTATAATGTATTGGGCAGTAAGCTAAGGTTGCAGCCTACCTGTGTTGATTTCATAGGCATGTAATGTCTGGAAAACTTGAGGACCGCTTACGTAGAAGAACAAGAAAGACTTGGTTGTTTATAAACGACTTGGGTTTAGCACAGGTACGGTGGCTCCCGTAGGACATCTAAGGAACTCACAACAATAACTCTCAGGGGCTTCATAGGGAACATAGATAATGGATTTTCATTGGCATACGCTATGCAGTGTATGTGAATTGACGCTCGCTACGGGCGTCTCTCCATGTGATTTCGGCTTCACTCTAGACTAAGGCAGAAGGCAAGCCTCTCGTTCACATCTACTGTATGACGACACCTGTACTGACCATATATGGACAAATACCTGGCCATGTACAAAGAACACCTGTACTGACCATATATGGACAAATACCTGGCCATGTACAAAGAACACCTGTACTGACCATATATGGACAAATACCTGGCCATGTACAAAGAACACCTGTACTGACCATGTATGGACAAATACCTGGCCATATACAGAAAACACCTGTACTGAACATGTATGGACAAATACCTGGCCATATACGGAAAACACCTGTACTGAACATGTATGGACTGCTCTATCCATTTGACTGACTGAGGAACATTGAGTGTTTACAGCCTTTCCACAATAAAATGAGATGTGGGTTTTGTTGCCCTGGCCTGTACATTCAGAAGGACCAGGTCCAACATCCTAAAACTTTGTTGACAGTTTGACTGTAATTCAGCAAGCAGGGGAGCGAAGGATTTCTGGACTTGGCCAATTTTTCAGTCTACAATGTGTGGAGAGGTATGGAAAAGCTATCCCATTAAAGCATTAGAGTGGTCAGTTTGTTAGTATAACACCTCAGGAGCAGTGCTAAGCCTGTATATCGGGCAGGACTCCAGCAGTGCATAAGGGTCTAGTCAGATTATACTGTATTTACACTGAGTGTACAAAATATTACACTTTCCATGACATAGACTGACCAGGTGAATCCAGGTGAAAGCTATAATCCCTTATTGATGTCACCTGTTAAATCCACTTTAATCAGTGTAGTTGAAGGGGAGGAGACAGGTTAAAGAAGGATTTTTAAGCCTTGTTACAATTAAGACATGGATTGTGTATGTGTGCCATTCAGAGGGTGAATTGGCAAGACAAAAGATTTGAGTGCCTTTGAACGGGGTATGGTCGTAGGTGCCAGGTTCACTGGTTTGAGTGTGTCAAGAACTGCAATGCTGCTGGGGTTTTCACACTCAACATTTTCCTGTGTGTATCAAGAATGGTCCACCACCCAAAGGACATCCAGCCAACTTGACACAACTGTGGGAAGCATTGGAGTCAACATGGGCCAGCATCCCTGTGGAACGCTTTCGACACCTTGTAGAGTCCATGCCCCAACAAATTGAGGCTGTTCTGAGGGCAAAAGGGGTTGCAACGCAATATTAGGAAGATGTTTCTAATGTTTTGTATACTGTGTATGTTCTCTTTGACATAGCCTACATGGACCAATCCTCTCCCCCTTCCTGTTACCGTCTTATTATAAAACAGTTAATTCCAGCAAGGCATTATGATTGGTCAAGAGGCGTTCACAGCCTGCAAAGCTGTCCTTCACAGCAAACAGCTGGCAGGCAGTCAATAGGGGGTTTTGGACTGTTCCTCTGTGCCTGGTCCCTGTTAGCCGTCATCTGTGCTTAAAGCAGTCAATATAACACTCACAAAAACAAACACAGTGGAGTGCCTGCTTGTGAATGGGATCTAAGAGGCAAACCCCCTGGCCCCTGAAACGGCCATTAAACCGCAGTGGCAGGGATTCTGATATGGGGCCATTAAACTGCAGTGGCAGGGCTTCTGATATGGGGCCATTAAACAGCAGTGGCAGGGCTTCTGATATGGGGCCATTCAACAGCAGTGGCAGGGCTTCTGATATGGGGCCATTCAACTGCAGTGGCAGGGCTTCTGATATGGGGCCATTCAACTGCAGTGGCAGGGCTTCTGATATGGGGCCATTCAACAGCAGTGGCAGGGCTTCTGATATGGGGCCATTCAACAGCAGTGGCAGGGCTTCTGATATGGGGCCATTAAACAGCAGTGGCAGGGCTTCTGATATGGGGCCATTCAACTGCAGTGGCAGGGCTTCTGATATGGGGCCGTTCAACAGCAGTGGCAGGGCTTCTGATATGGGGCCATTAAACAGCAGTGGCAGGGCTTCTGATATGGGGCCATTAAACAGCAGTGGCAGGGCTTCTGTTATGGGGCCATTAAACAGCAGTGGCAGGGCTTCTGATATGGGGCCATTAAACAGCAGTGGCAGGGCTTCTGACATGGGCAGAACCAGGAGTTGGTCCTCAGCCACCAACAACGACTTACAGATGGGAAATAAAAAAATAGACAGACCCAACAAATCTAGTTTCCATTTCCAATGTGGATCCTTCCTGAGAAATGGGTCCTTAGAAGAGAAATGTGATTCAGATTCATCATTTTGAGAAGTTTGACAGCCCTGGACATCTGGACATTTATTCAGTGTGTGTTGTTTACGTGACCCAGACCAAGGCACCTGGTACAGTACACGTTTAGGAAATCTGTGTTTAATATTTACCTCAGGAGTGAGATAAATTACAAGAGACAGGTTGTGTACCACTGGACTATAGCTGCCACAGCAAGGACAGAGCGAGTGACGGGGAGTGACAGAAAGTAAGGGAAGGGAATCTCAATTAAGCCAAAGCCTGAGGCCTTGTCCTACTTCAATATTTAGAATACTTAGATCATGGGGCATAATGCAAAGTAACACACACCTGCCATTCTGGTAAAGTAATAGAGACATTCAATATCTTTTCCCCTATCATGAGACTGACCTGAGGGAAAAACCCAGCTGTTGAAAGTCTGATGACAAAAAAGTAGCACATTATTAAGAGCTTACCAAGGCCTTGAGGACATTGAACAGGGCTCATTTACTGTATGCTAGCTCTGCCAAAAGCCAATCCACGCTGGGTGACAACACAGAGAGGAATTCTCACTGTGAGCACGGCACATAGTGTATTTTTTTCAGATGAGTGGTCAGCCAATGTGGCTCAGGCCTGGCTGAGAAACAGAACCAGCTGTCCCGAGACGGGCGACCAACCGCACCGCGCAGGAATTTGGCAGGAGGTGGTTTGAAGTAATTTTTCATTAGTCACACAAACTGGAGGAACTGATTGTGATCTCATCTACAGCTTCCCGGAGAGCGGCCAGCCACAAGACCACCTGCCGGACCGTCAGAAAGGCCCTCTTAGAGCACGGGAGACCGCATTCCTCTAACGACCAGGGCTCAGTCCAAGCCAAGGCCAAAACAAAGGGGAGAACGTGGACCTGGGGCTCCTGATCTGAAGCCATTGTATTCCTGAGCTAAGATGTTCTAATAAATTAAATTCAAGACGAAACATGAAAGGTGTTTCAAAGGGAGAAGCACATGTAGCATACTGAACACTTTGGACACCATGGAACGTTGAGAGATGACATTTCCCATCCCTTGTATCGTTCAATCCAGGCCTGACCGAGGCTGAATTCCACGGGTGAGATCAAACGCATTCCTCAATGTTCTAACGTCATTCCTCTCTCTCCATCCTCGAACTGTCACTACAGAACCAAAATCCTGACACAACAGAAAAGGGATGACTTGGCTATAGCTGCAGTCAGTCTCACCCTGCCCCGGACAGAAAAGGAAACGGGTAATCAGCAGGTCTTGCCCTCTCAGTGTCCTGTGTGGCTTCGTTCCTCCCACGCCCAGGGTCGTTAGGAGTCCTCTTAGCCTCCTCCCGCCTCTGCAGACAATGATTTATTCTTTATTCACCCAGAGGATATACAGCAGCCCAATGGCCACCCCTGCATTCCTTGCCATTGAACTGTAATGGCCAGCAGAGAGGTTTGGTCACTGCAAGAAACACTTAAAAGTGCAAGGGTAATGGATATTCTCTAGCTTCCTCAATGTGGTACAAAGTAGCGTTGGTATAATGATGGTGGAGCGTTGGCATAGTGATGGTGGAGCATTTGGCTCCACTGGCTTAATGCCAGCTGTTTTAAAAACCCTAGAGGGAAAAGACCATCGAAATGGATCATTGTCAGCATATTCCAGAACTTTATAGGTTTATGACATCAACCACGCTCGTATTATATCTCTAGGGAAAATGGCTGTGTGCTGCAGTATTGCCGGGCCTGCCGTGGATCTCAGGGGAGGCTAAAGAAACAGCTAGACCTCTGCTCTGTCTGGAGGGCACGGTCGTTTAGGTGCTCAGACTGCAGAGTGTCTCCAGGGACATCCTTCGCATGTTTGGCAGCTGGAAACATCAGAGAAGTGCTGAATCTGCTGATATTCAGGGTAAAAATTCCCTGCAGGTTGAATGAGTTTAGGGACAGAAAGACTTGGAAATTGGGGGGGAATGGGACAAATGTTATCTCAATTCCATAACATATGAGAAAAGCAACAGAGCAGGATAACTCAATCAAAGCTGCTCCAACAATTAGGCTAATAAAAATCCCATGCTACACACAAGCTGTTCCAACTATTAGGCTAATAAAAATCCCATGGTACCATGGTACAATCCCATGGTACACTATCTAGAACCTAAAAGGGTTCCTTAGCTGTCCCCATAGGAGAACCCTTTGAATAACCCTTGTTGGTTCCAGGTAGAACCCTTTTGGTTCCAACTAGAACAGCTTTGAGTAGTTCCATGTAGAACTACCTAGGGTAGGTAACAACATCTCCACCCCGCTGATCCTCAACACTGGGGCCCCACAAGGGTGCGTTCTGAGCCCTCTCCTGTACTCCCTGTTCACCCACGACTGCGTGGCCATGCACGCCTCCAACTCAATCATCAAGTTTGCGGACGACACTACAGTGGTAGGCTTGATTACCAACAACGACGAGACGGCCTACAGGGAGGAGGTGAGGGCCCTCGGAGTGTGGTGTCAGGAAAATAACCTCACACTCAACGTCAACAAAACAAAGGAGATGATTGTGGACTTCAGGAAACAGCAGAGGGAGCACCCCCCTATCCACATCGACGGGACAGTAGTGGAGAAGGTGGAAAGTTTTAAGTTCCTCGGTGTACACATCACGGACAAACTGAATTGGTCCACCCACACAGACAGCGTTGTGAAGAAGGCGCAGCAGCGCCTCTTCAACCTCAGGAGGCTGAAGAAATTCGGCTTGTCACCAAAAGCACTCACAAACTTCTACAGATGCACAATCGAGAGCATCCTGTCGGGCTGTATCACCGCCTGATACGGCAACTGCTCCGCCCACAACCGTAAGGCTCTCCAGAGGGTAGTGAGGTCTGCACAACGCATCACCGGGGGCAAACTACCTGCCCTCCAGGACACCTACACCACCCGATGTCACAGGAAGGCCATAAAGATCATCAAGGACAACAACCACCCGAGCCACTACCTGTTCACCCCGCTATCATCCAGAAGGCGAGGTCAGTACAGGTGCATCAAAGCAGGGACCGAGAGACTGAAAAACAGCTTCTATCTCAAGGCCATCAGACTGTTAAACAGCCACCACTAACATTTAGTGGCCGCTGCCAACATACTGACTCAACTCCAGCCACTTTAATAATGGGAATTGATGGAAATTATGTAAAAATGTATCACTAGCCACTTTAAACAATGCCACTTAATATAATGTTTACATACCCTACATTACTCATCTCATATGTATATGTATATACTGTACTGTATATCATCCACTGCATCTTGCCATCTTTATGTAATACATGTATCACTAGCCACTTTAAACTATGCCACTTTATGTTTACATACCCTACATTACTCATCTCATATGTATAGACTGTACACTATACCATCTACTGCATCTTGCATATGCCATTCTGTACCATCACTCATTCATATATCTTTATGTACATATTCTTTATCCCTTTACACTTGTGTGTATAAGGTAGTAGTTGTGGAATTGTTAGGTTAGATCACTTGTTGGTTATTATTGCATTGTCGGAACTAGAAGCACAAGCATTTCGCTACACTTGCGTTAACATCTGCTGACCATGTGTATGTGACAAATAAATTTGATTTGATTAGATTTTTTAATTCATCAAGTACTTTCAGCATCCATAACTGCATGTGGTCAATGTTCTTCTGAACCAGGTAAAAGCAAGAGAACGCTCACCAAAACAACAGATTGTTATGTCATTTTCTTGTGTTACTATTAGATTATTTTTTTATTTTTTTTACTTTAGTTTATTTAGTAAATATTTTCTTAACTCTACTTCTTGAACTGCATTGGTGGTTTAAGGGCTTGTAAGTAAGCATTTCACGGTAAGGTCTAGTACACCTGTTGTATTCGGCGCATGTGACATATAACATTTGATTTGATTCAGAAAATTTGATCAAGCCTGTATTTTCTTGTCTCTACTTGGAATTCCTTAAAAAATGTAGCGGGTCTCTTTTTCAATAGATTAACAATCATATCTGTGTGTACTCAGTGTGTACTAGTACTCACACGGTGGACTTGGCTGGCTAGGCACAAAGCCTTGGATTCTTTTCAAAAGAACTTTGGCCATGAAAACCATTACAGGTCTTATTGGTACCAGGTGGGTCAAGGGATGCAGTGCGGGTCCCAGAGTGTACACACTAGGCCTACATCGTAATAACACATCCACAATCGTTTTGAGTCTAGACCGTACATTGTACATGAGGTCTCCATCCACGGAAATGTTCCTCCACACCATTTAACACTTCGTTATCTTTGAGACTATTATCGAAAGACATGAGGTACTGTCCTTTGCACACATTTTATTTGATTGATTCATTTAGTGACGGAGAGGGTTCCTATGAGACAAATGTAGGCTTATTGCTCAAAGATTATGAGGCCAATATAGATCTGCCTTGAGTGGACCTAATGGCCTATCCAAACACAAGGGAGAGTCCTTACAGAGGCCATTCAATCTCACAAAGCGTTGCTGTTGGACAACTACGTTGCTGAGGGACAGTGTTGCCGTTGATGCGAGTTCAGTCCACTCTTGAAATCCCCATGCTGACATGGGCGTTTCTTCTCTCAACCAACACATGGTTTCATTCAAGAGAACATCAGCGCTTCGCATTTCTTAACGACACGTTCCAGAAATGTTTGAATTAGCCCCTTGTAAATGACTGGACGCCATCAGTCCAGAGCAACGAGGGAGATTATGGAAAGTATCTGGAGAAGTAATTAATGGCAGATGTGTGGGTCTAGTTGTGGTGGGGGGGAGGCCTAGTTACACAACCAGGGCTTTGTAACGTTACACCTCATTTAACCCTCCATCTGGCAATTGGCTGGCATCTCAGAAATGCTGGGATAATGACTGGCCCCTGGAAAGGTTTAGACACCCTTAAGGGACTACAGATGAAAATGATCCGGCTGGCTAAATCTGGCACAGTTGCAGAAATGTTGACCAAAGTGCATTGTTCACTTAACCTAATAAATGACATGAAGCAAATGCCTGTTCCTCGTGGCTAAATTTGAACGTCAATGTCCAAAGGGATGTGATACTATCATCACGATCACAGCATTTAGGGATGAAATCATGGCACTGAGATAATGCCGTGATGATATCCATGACACTATGCAGTGATCCAGCAACATTTTCATACAACCAGTACAGGGTACCAGCGCCTAAATCACTGAACTGAATCAGGTTATAGACCTGCTCAGGGGCAGAGCAGCAGCTGGTATCTGCTCATCTCCAACATACAAACCTCCTTTTGAGCCAAACCGCTGGTTGGCTGGTTAGCTATGATGACTATACTGGCAATGACTACCACTGTGACAAGCCTGCATAAATGTCCATAGGAACTGCAGGTCCTGAGGTATCCTTTCATTTCTAAATTGGTTATTGGTAGAAACCGATGCCTCATTTAAATGGGTGAAATGAAGCGAAAACAAAGAAGTGATTTGGATTTGGAATGGCACTTATTCCGAGTCCAAGTCTCCAGTCCCTGCCCCCCACCCCTACGTCCATGCAGATGCTCAGGGTGTGAGAAATCTGGAGGGTGTGAAGGGGGTAATGGGAAAAACTCACTGGGTCATGGGACAAGTAGGGCTCATAACAAAAGTATGATTAGGGAAGCACTATGTATTTGCATGCACATGCAATGTCCAATAGTGGCATTACCACTACATTATCAGAACATTCAACCAGTGTCTTTGGGAAGATTCTTCACAGAGGACACTACTTAAAGTGTCAATGCACACATTCTCCACACCGAGAGGGAGCTTCCTCCTTGTCTAAACTGACACCAGGCAGGGCCTGGATGACGGGACTGCCCAACTCGTCACAACCAACCCCCACTGGACGGACAAGCCCTCGCCACAGAGACAAAAGGTCCCATTGTGCTGCCAAATGCAGGTCATCCTCTCTGCTCTCACTGGTCTGGTCCCAGTCACAGCTCCCAGCCTGCGGTGCCTCCCAGCTATATCAGGCAGAGGGAAAGAGAGACAACTCTCTCAGACATCTCTCTATGATGTCTGTTGTGACAGTCATGGGATGGTGCTCCGTGATGTGCATCCACACCAATAGCACAGCCCTATGGACATCCAGGGTCTGTACCTAGATAGTATTGCTGGGGAGCTGTCCCTCGCCCCAAGATCCAGAAAAAGAGTTAAGAGGTCAAGAGGAGCTGTGCAAAAACAAACACACGCTGGTGTAAAAACTCTGGATTAATTAGAGTGGGAGAGAAAGGGGGACTGGTAAGGATTGTTTGCTGCCTGGAATGATATGTTGGTTTAGTCAGGTGTCTGGGACAGGACAGCTCAGCAGGTAGCCGCAGGTAGCCTAGTGGTTAGAGAGTTGGACTAGTAACTGAAAGGTTGCAAGATCAAATCCCTGAGCTGACAAGGTAAAAATCTGTCGTTCTTCCCCTGAACAAGGCAGTTAACCCACTGTTCCTAGGCTGTCATTGAAAATAAGAATTTGTTCTTAACTGACTTGCCTTGCTAAATAGAGGTAAAAAATAAATAAAAAATAATGGGTGTCTGTGACAGAAAATGTGGCTATTTCTACTTGGAGTATAAGATACAAAATACATTGAATAAACCAAATGTGATCAATATATTCCAAGAAAGAAACAGAGCTGTTCAGAGAAAGCCAAGAACATTGGCAATTAGGGGGTAAAGCAATGTAAAAAGATGGAGCATGTGGTTTGAAAGAAGCAATAGGTTACTGGCACTAGAATGATAGAGAAATGGGTGCTTTCTTTAAGCAACTCCTTGTAAATCAATTCTGCCCGTCACTATTTTTCCACTGACGTAAGGAATAGGAGGTTATGCAGGCTTCTCCTGCTGGGCAAATCAAATCAAAGTTTATTTGTCACGTGCGCCGAATACAACAGGTGTAGACCTTACAGTGAAATGCTTACTTACAGGCTCTAACCAGTAGTGCGAAGAAAAGGTATGTGTGTGTGTGTGTGTGTGTGTGTGTGTGTGTGTGTGTGTGTGTGTGTGTGTGTGTGTGTGTGTGTGTGTGTGTGTGTGTGGGTAAGTAAAGAAATAAAACAACAGTAAAAATACATTTGAAAATAAGAGTAGCAAGGCTATATACAGACACCGGTTAGTCAGGCTTATTGAGGTAGTATGTACATGTAGGTATGGTTAAAGTGACTATGCATATATGATGAACAGAGTAGCAGTAGCGTAAAAGGAGGGGTTGGCGGGTGGTGGGACACAATGCAGATAGCCCAATTAGCCAATGTGCGGGAGCACTGGTTGGTCGGGCCAATTGAGGTAGTATGTACATGGATGTATGGTTAAAGTGACTATGCATATAAGATAAACAGAAAGTAGCAGCAGCGTAAAAGAGGGGTTGGGGGGAGGCACACAATGTAAATAGTCCGGGTAACCATTTTTTATCTGTTCAGGAGTCTTATGGCTTGGGGGTAAAAACTGTTGAGAAGCCTTTTTGTCCTAGACTTGGCACTCCGGTACCGCTTGCCATGCGGCAGAACCTATAGGCTAGTAGACGCTGCAGGAGATAAGTTCTCGCTCATCACGAACCCTTGGAAGATTTACGGTTGATAAAAACCAACCCAAATGGGATGAAGTCTATTACAAGCTGGATTTAACATCACATATAGGATTGTGAATCTATTTGAGTCACATATTCACCCTTCTTGTGTTATGGAATCAGATGCCATTCTAATAAAGCTTTGGGTGTATGTTTTTCTTCACCCAACACCTGCGGTGCGTCAACATACTTTGTCCATGCCAGAGACAAAGTCAAAGCCTCTGGCAATCTGAATAGGTCTGAAGTGGATTCTCTCTGCAGTGACTAAAGGCTTTGGGTTCTCAAGCTGAGATTTAGACCCATTGGTACTTATAGCCCATAGTGGTGCTGAGAAGTGCATAGTTCTGAGGTATCAGCACTTCATGGGAAAAAAACAGTCATCCTTCACTTCCCCTTTCCACTGTGCTCCCCACATTCCAGACATTGCTGGCAAAATTAATTTCTCTCTGGAGGTGGAAATATGAACAGAGAAATAAGACCAGCTCCTTTGGACTGTTTCCACAGAGCCCTTTTTCCTCAATGCGTGCCATTTGATACCATAATGCTGGAGATGCTTGCATGAATTTAGGGCAACTACTACAGAGTTGGCCAGTGCACTAAATCAAAATAATTGGGGGCGACTTGATTATGCAACAAACCATGGTTCAGCTGATGGTTTCAATTAAGCCTTCTAGTGAAATGAATGGCCCTAAAGCTGTTGAAATTGAGTAGTAATCCCGTAAATCACAGGGCGACTGTTAAACAACTTTTATGAGCGTTGGCGATGGTGACACGTGGCTTGTTTTGGTTCGGTAACTTGAGAGCGAAAGCCTTGAGTATTGTAACAGTAGAGCTAACGGAGATGCCCTGCCAAATGCAACAGGGGGAAAAGTAACATTTCGACAATTTACAGAAGCCCCCCCCCCCCCAAAAATCGACAAAACTAAATTGATGACATAATGGCCTGTTCATCCCCTAGCAACAGTTTAAATTGAAACACAACAACATCTGGCCTTGGGGAACTGACAATGTACAATTAACATGACAAATGATCCAATCAGGCTCCACTTAACATCACAGACCTGGGAGATAAGTGCACCTGCCACAGTGGAGACAAGGCTGTCCTAATATCAGTATGTACCGTTCCTACCGGTTGACTGCCTCTCAACAACAGCCTTAATCCCAAAACAACCGGTTAAGTTGGCTTTGACTTTCTGGTTCCAGTAGACTGAATCAGATCATTCATACAATTTCCCTGTGTAGCAAACATATGCGCATATTTTGTGCATTGACATTGATGGCTGTGGTGAAGGGAGGGATAACCATAACCAATTGAGACTTACCTTGGAGCATGCATCTGTACGCGGACTCTGAGATGGCGTAGATGTGAGGGGGCATCTCGTGTCTCTTCTTCCCCCTGTACATCTCTATGATGTTCTCGGAGTAGATGGGCAGGTACTTGTAGGGGTTGATCACCACACAGAAGAGGCCAGAGTACGTCTGCAGGAGAAAGAAGATTATGTCATTCAGTGTGAAAAACGGGAATCTGAAGACACCGTGATTTGATAATCACCTTTTTTTGTAACATTTAATAATACAGGTTTGCCAGGTAAAGAGAAATCATCTGAAACAATTGTGGACCAGTCAGCTGTCGTGTAATGAGAAAGAGCTAACAAATCCCTTCAGTGCCCCACAGGGAATCACCACTATCACCATTTACTAGTGATGATGAAGCAAATCAAATCAAAGTTTGTCACGTGCGCCAAATACAACAGGTGTAGTAGACCTTACAGTGAAATGCTTACTTACAGGCTCTAACCAATAGTGTAAAAAAGGTATTAGTTGAACAATAGGTAAGTAAAGAAATAAAACAATAGTAAAAAGATAGGCTATATACAGTAGCGAGGCTATAAAAGTAGCGAGGCTACATACAGACACCGGTTAGTCAGGTTGATTGAGGAAGTATGTACATGTAGATATGGTTAAAGTGACTATGCATATATGATGAACAGAGCGTAGCAGTAGCGTAAAAGAGGGGTTGGTGGGTGGTGGGTGGCGGGTGGCGGGTGGCGGGGCACAATGCAGACAGCCCGGTGTGCGGGAGCACTGGTTGGTCGGCCCAATTGAGGTAGTATGTATATGAATGTATAGTTAAAGTGACTGTGTATATATGATAAACAGAGAGTAGCAGCAGCGTAAAAAGAGGGGTTGGGGGGGCACACAATGCAAATAGTCCAGGTAGCCATTTGATTACCTGTTCAGGAGTCTTATGGCTTGGGGGTGAAAACTGTTGAGAAGCTTTTTTGTCCTAGACTTGGCACTCCGGTACCGCTTGCCATGCGGTAGTACAGAGAACAGTCTATGACTGGGGTGGCTAGGGTCTTTGACAATTTTTAGGGACTTCCTCTGACACCGCATGGTGTAGAGGTCCTGGATGGCAGGCAGCTTAGCCCCAGTGATGTACTGGGCCGTACGCACTACCCTCTGTAGTGCCCAGCGGTCAGAGGCCGAGCAATTGCCGTACCAGGCAGTGATGCAACCAGTCAGGATGCTCTCGATGTTGCAGCTGTAGAACCTTTTAAAGATCTCAGGAAGCATGCCAAATCTTTTTAGTTTCCTGAGGAGGAATAGGCTTTGTCGTGCCCTCTTCACGACTGTCTTGGTGTGTTTGGACCATTCTAGTTTGTTGTTGATGTGGACACCAAGGAACTTGAAGCTCTCAACCTGGTCCACTACAGCCCCTTCGATGAGAGGGATAGGTTGTTATTCTGGCACCACTCGGCCAGGTCTCTGACCTCCTCCCTATAGGCTGTCTCGTCGTTGTCGGTGATCAGGCCTACCACTGTTGTGTCGTCTGCAAACTTAATGCTGGTGTTGGAGGCGTGCCTGGCCATGCAGTCGTGGGTGAACAGGGAGTACAGGAGGGGACTGAGCACGCACCCCTGGGGAGCTCCAGTGTTGAGGATCAGCGTGGCAGATGTGTTGCTACCTACCCTCACCACCTGGGGGCGGTCCGTTAGGAAGTCCAGGATCCAGTTGCAGAGGGAGGTGTTTAGTCCCAGGATCCTTAGCTTAGTGATGAGCTTTGAGGGTACTATGTTGTTGAACGCTGAGCCGTAGTCAATGAATAGCATTCTTACATAAGTGTTCCTGGGAAAGGGCAGTGTGGAGTGCGATAGAGATTGCATCATCTGTGGATCTGTTGGGCGGAATGCAAATTGGAGTGGGTCTAGGGATTCTGGGATAATGGTGTTGATGTGAGCCATTACCAACATTTCAGAGCACTTCATGGCTATGGACGTGAGTTCTACGGGTGTCACGTTCTGACCATAGTTCTTTTGTGTTTTCCTTGTTTTAGTGTTGGTCAGGACGTGAGCTGGGTGGGCATTCTATGTTTTGTGTTTCTATGTTGGGTTTGTTGTTTGGCCTGATATGGTTCTCAATCAGAGGCAGGTGTTTGTCATTGTCTCTGATTGGGAACCATATTAAGGTAGCCTGTTTTGTGTTGGGGTTTGTGGGTGGTTGTTTTCTGTCTTTGTGTTCTCTGCACCAGATAGGACTGTTTCGGTTTTGCCACGTTTGTTATTTTGTATTGTTGTAGTGTTCACGTTTATCGTCTTAATTAAACATGTTGAACACTGGCTACGCTGCGTCTTGGTCCGATCCCTGCTACACCTCCTCTTCTCGTGAAGAGGAGGAAGGCTGCCGTTACAACGGGTCTGTAGTCATTTAGGCAGGTTGCCTTTGTGTTATTGGGCACAGGGACTATGGTGGTCTGCTTGAAACATGTTGGTATTACAGACTCAATCAGGGACATGTTGTAAATGTCAGTGAAGACACCTGCCAGTTGGTCAGCACATGCCCGGAGCACACGTCCTGGTAATCCGTCTGGCGCCGCAGCCTTGTGTATGTTGACCTGTTTAAAGGTCCTACTCACGTCGGCTACGGAGAGCGTGATCACACAGTCGTCTGGAACAGCTGATGCTCTCATGCATGCCTCTGTGTTGCTTGCCTCGAAGCGAGCATAGAAGTGGTTTAGCTAGTCTGGTAGGCTCGTGTCACTGGGTAGCTCGCGGCTCTGCTTCCCTTTGTAGTCTGTAATAGTTTGCAAACCCTGCCACATAAGACGAGCGTCGGAGCCGGTGTAGTATGATTCAATCTTAGCCCTGTATTGACGCTTTGCCTGTTTGATGGTTCGTCGCAGGGCATAGCAGGATTTCTTGTAAGCTTCCGGGTTAGAGTCCCGCACCTTGAAAGCGGCAGCTTAGTGCGAATGTTGCCTGTAATCCATGGCTTCTGGTTGGGGTATGTACGTACAGTCACTGTGGGGACGAAAAGGAGTGTGAACTGCTTAGTGGACAGTGACTAAGCACAAACAGAGTAATATCCTGACCTTGGCTTGTATGGTGGTGGAAGGACAGTGAAGATGTGAAAGGATACATACAGGTGGCGTAGAGGGAATGAGAGAACGGAGATCGTTGCTGGTCCGTATCAAAGTAGCCTAATGATAAGGTTGACCTTCAGTTTGCTGCTACAGGCACTGAGATTAAAACATTACCATCATAATGATTAGGCATCATAAAAAGACTGGTTGCCTCTGGTTCAGAGCCACCGCGCCCACTGGCCGAGATTTATTTTCCCTTATCTCTCACTCTCCCCCTGACCTCCAAAAACTGATCATACAGAAACAGTCTCTGTGATATAGATGCTGCTAGGAGGATGGCTGCCAAAGTGCTGCACCATTTGAGATTCCTCCCACATGGCACTCACAGCTTTCTCCTCCTCCGCCTCCAGCTCATTGCATCCGGCTGAGAGGACGGCTCTTTATTCAGTGCAGTCCAACACACTTAAGCCAGGGAATGAGTTACGCTGTGTGTGATGCATTGTAATAACCCGAAACGGAGAGCAACAAATCTGATCTCTTTAACACTAATGCAGATCTCTAAATGGGGGTCGTTGCAGTTGCGTATAAAACTGCCATATCATCCCTGCAGTGTCAGACGTGGGGGGGGCAGGAGAGGGTTAATCCCTGTCTACAGTCTGCCGGCCAGGATATTCCATTAACCAAGTAAGAGAGGGGGGACGGGTGATTATGCAGAAGGGTCCATTTCCCATTCTGCCTTTCTCTCTGTGTCCATGCACCCTTTCTCTCCATCTCTCAGTCCCTCTCTCTTGGTCAGTCCAAGCTTAGCTGGGCGGCAGAGACACATTCATGTAACTATGGTGTCTAGTGTGTTGGGGCAGGGGAGGCAAAAGACAGGGGGCTGCAGAGGGGCCCGAGGTCGGCTAACCAAGTTGCTGAGCTGGAACAATGGCGGTGTGGCCACGGCATACTGGTGGGGGGTGGGGGTAGCGGCAGGGTCCTAGTCTAAAGACTCTTGCGGAGCAAAGCTCACCGCCACAGCTGTCGCCTGGCGGCAGCGGGAAATGTGTTTGTGAGTCACACACACTCCTTCTCCTCTGGGAGATAAAACAAAGGTGTCCGCTCACACACCAGCTAGCTGCTATACCTCTTATCTCAGTCTTTGGACCACAGGGGACTTTTACTGCACTCTATTTGGCTGCAGCATGACTGGGGTTTGTGGCATTGTGTTATGTGGTATAAAAATAATGCCAATATATTGAAGGTCATGATGAATGGAAATGAGACAATCACCATCACCATTGCAGAATGTGATGACCGGTCACTTTGCGACGACACGTGGTGCAGTGATTTTGGGGGATATCATGGTGTGCATTAGGGGAGGGGTGAGTGGGTCACCAGATGGCCAGTCTTTCATACGTACACAGACAGATCCCTTGGAAGGGCAGAGATATGCTCTAGCCTGGTCATGGGCCAGCCACAGCAACAACAAGCTCGGGAGGAAGCAGAGATTTGTTGTTCAAACCAAAATCAAATCAAAGTTTATTGGTCGCGTACACAGTTTAGCAGGTGTTATAGCGGTGCAGCGAAACGCTTATGTTACTAGCTCCTAACAATGCAGTAAAATGTCCAAATTAAAATGTCAAGAAAAATACACCACAAAAGGAAGAAATCAAGAACGGCGTGACGAATGTTCATGAGTCACATTGTGGGACTAGGTCGCTTTTTGGGGAGAAAAATTATGGATGCAGGGGTCACTAGCAAGGGGTATGTGGCTACACAGGGGTAACTAACATTCTAGTGCGATTCATCTTGGTGCACTGGTCGATGAGTATTTATGGAGTTATGGAAGAGATTCCTGCGGAATCCACAGATCCCCACATAGTTGCAAGCCTCACCTTTAGCTGGCAGCAGAGTAGGGCCAGCGGACACACCACACCACCTGTCGCCCCTTCCCCCCCACAGTGGGCGCAGCGCCAGGCAGACGGATCAGCGCTCCGGCTGGCGCAGCCCAGACCCAGAGGCAGCAGCAGGGTCGGGGAGAGATAGGACTCAGCTTCCCAGCCTGGATGGCAGCCCCTGGGGAGTACTTGGGGGATTAGTGGGGCTCTGGGTCTGCAGGCGGGGGTGAGACGTGTAGGAGGTATATGGAGGCCTTGGCGAAGAACCTGTCCCTCTCTCTCAATACAGTAGAGACCGGGGTGAAACGCCGGCCAAGAGCATATACGTCTCACACAGCACTGTGCCTTAGATGGAGGGAGGCGTGAGACAAGAACCTGTCTCTCAGTACAACAAAGTAGTGTACCCAGATAGCCAGGCTGTGGTTAACAACGGAGAACTCTGACACAGTTGACTAGGTTCCCAGTTCTCCGGAAATGTCCAAGTGGTCCCCCGTGCCAAGCCCAAGCTGAGCGTAGCTGAGCAACGGCAAGAGTTGAGGGCCTCTCCATGGAGAGAGTGGATGTTTTCATTCTCATTCTCAACATTGTTCCGTCCGCGAAGCTTAGCTCAGTGCCACTCCGTTTTGATTGTCATAGCATATTGAAAAGAGGCGATGATTATGGAGAATAGAATTTTCAAAGGGTTTAGAGAGAGAATGGTCTAATATCGTTCACTATGAGCACTGCTTCATTTCCAGTGCTCCAATAGCATTGGGGTCTGAGCGTGGGAGGAGACCAACGGCACACTAGCGCAGAGCAAGCAGTTTTGCTCCATCTACACAGTGTGTGTGTATGCATACTGATCTCTGCCTCATACTCATCCCGGCGGGCCTGTGACCAGGCTGCGAGTCTGAGGCATCAGGCAGGAAAGGAGTGGTTTGGGTCCCGTCTGTCTGCTTATGGGGACTTAAAGAAAATATTCTCTTGATATTTTTTATGGGAAAAACATAACTGACGCACTGGTTTCTATTGAGAACAGAGACCCATGCTCCAGTGAAAGCCAGGCTTAGGGGAGACTGAAGAGGGGATGTCTGCAGATGAAGGTGACCAAACATCAACTCAAAGCTCCAGGCCTTGGGCCGTCTTCCCAGTCTGCACTGTTGCAGTACAAAGGATACAGCAGATACTGTTACTTAAAAGGTTACAGAAACACATGCATTTAATAACACATCACACATTCAGCCCAAAAGCTAGCCCTTTCCTGGGGGCATTGAGGTTGGACCACAAGGGGAAACGAGAATGCTATGCAGCTGACCAAAAACGAGTGCTGAGCAATTAGTGCTTTCTGAGGTCGGTTCGGTTTCGGTTCGATTACAAAAAATATTTCATGGTTTCGATTTCGGTTTCGATTATTAAAACATTAAATGCACTATGCATTATGTGGGTTAAATGCTGTAACACACAATAAATAAAAGTCCCATGATGGTAGTGACTGTCCATTACTGCTTATCACCTATTAACCTTCATTCACATTACTTTACTCAAATATCTCACTTGTTGTGTATATTAAACTATTATTTCATTCCAAGTCATCATCTCATCTCTATAGAGCTGCTGTCTATACTGTCTCACAAAATCACTATTTTGTAGATCTTCAAAGTAAATAAGGCATGACTGCAGAATACCAATTATCAATCATTTAGATCATGCACTTTCAGGTAGATACCTTGAGGAGCAACAGCTGCTCTCTATATCCTCTCACAATCACGCATTATTTTATCTCTTCTGCAGCAGGCGTAAAAGAAACACAGACCGGACATGTAAATGCACAATGGATTATGGCCATTGTAGTTAATTACCGCATCTTATGCGCTAAACAATGTGGAATATTAGCCCTGTTGGAAACTACAACTCCCTACTACATTGCACAGTTCAGGCTGTATCTGATTAATTTCTAGAGAAACTGTGCAACATGCGCATTGATCTCACAGTAAAAAAAGTGTTTATCGCTCAGTACTACCAAAAACAGACATCTGGAGGCAAGTGTCCTTCCTTACCCCTCAACAGCCTCTTTTCAATACGCACCTGGGGCACATCAGCGTTGTTGAGGATTGAGTCAGTGGCAGTTTCAAAGTGGGACTGTTCCCTATGAAATGTCCCTGGCCTCTACTGTATTGGATTGCAAGGAGTGGATCTTGACCTAGTCGGCACCAGTCATGCTTATTAACCATCTTTGGCGCCGAGAGTCCTACAGTTCTCAGCCTATAACATTCTATCTCATTAGCATAGGGTAGCCAGGGGTCAAGAACCTGTAGCACCAGGAGAGTTCAGGATAGGCAGAGCTCGCTGTAAACCTCGGTGTTGTTCTTTTATCAACGGAGTGCATATGAAACCTATTTTACAAGAAAGAAACTGCAATGTACAGCCTCGCAAAAACAAACCAATATCCTTCAGCACCCCCAGAGAGACAGAGGAGACCGTTTTTTTTACCCTGTGACCTGAGAGTCATTAACAGTCACAGGATCAAACATCAGCCAAAACACACAGTACTGTGCAAAAGTTTTAGGCAGGTGTGGAAAAAACTGTAAAGTAAGAATGCTTTCAAAAATAGACATGTTAATAGTTTATATTTATCAATTAACAAAATGCAAAGTGAATGAACAGAAGACAAATCTACATCAAATCAATATTTGGTGTGACCAAGCTTTGCCTTCAAAACAGCATCAAGTCTTCTAGGTACACTTCTAGGTACACACAATTTCTGAAGAAACTCAGCAGGTAGGTTGGCCCAAACATCTTGGAGAACTAACCACAGTTCTTCTGTGGATTTAGGCAGCCTCAGGTGCTTCTCTCTCTTCATGTAATCCCAGACAGACTTGTTGATGTTGAGATCAGGGCTCTGTGGGGGCCATACCATCACTTCCAGGACTCCTTGTTATTCTTTACGCTGAAGATAGTTCTTAATGACTTTCGCTGTATGTTTGGGGTCGTTGTCTTGCTGCAGAATACATTTGGGGCCAATCAGATACCCTGATGGTATTTCATGATAGATAAGTTGCCTGTACTTTTCAGCATTGAGGAGACCATTCATTCTGACCAAATCCCCAACTCCATTTGTAGAAATGCAGCCCCAAACTTGCAAGGAACCTCCACCATGCTTCACTGTTGCCTGCAGACACTCATTCATGTACCGCTCTCCAGCCCTTCAGCGAACAAACTACCTTCTGCTAGACAGATATTTCAAATTTTGACTCATCAGTCCAGAGCACCTTCTGACATTTTTATGCACCCAGTTCCTGTGTTTTCGTGCATAGTTGAGTCGCTGTGCCTTGTTTCCACGTCGGAGGTATGGCTTTTCGGGAGCAAATCGTCCATGAAGGCGACTTCTGACCAGACTTCTCCAGACAGTAGATGGGTGTACCAGGGTCCCACTGTTCTCTGCCCATTCTGAGCTGATGGCACTGCTGGACATCTTCTGATTGCGAAGGGAAGTAAGCATGATGTTTCTTGGCCGACCACTGCGTCTACGGTCCTCAACGTTGCCCGTTTGTGCTTCTTTGTGCTTCTTTAAAAGAACTTTGACAGCACATCTGGAAACCCCTGTTTGCCTTGAAATTGCGGTCTGGGAAAGACCTTGCTGAGACACTGGCTTGTAGGCCTCTCCAGGTCTCACACTCATGGTGAAATTTGGTGGAAGATCTGTGATGATCTGGAGGTGCTTCAGCAAGGCTGGAATCGGACAGATTTGTCTTTGTGAAGGACGCATGAATCAAACCACGTACAAGGTTGACCTGGAAGAAAACTTGCTTCCATCTGCTCTGACAATGTTCCATGACACGCAGCCAGGTCAATCAAGATGTGGATGGAGGACCACCAGATCAAGACCCTGTCATAGCCAGCCCAATCTCCAGACCTGAACCCCATTGAAAACCTCTGGAATGTGATCAAGAAGAAGATGGATGGTCACAAGCCATTAAACAAAGCCGAGCTGCTTGAATTTTTGCGCCAGGAATGGCATAAAGGCACCCAACATCAATGTGAAAGTCTGGTGGAGGGCATGCCAAGACGCATGAAAGTTGTGATTGAAAATCGGGGTTATTCCACCAAATACTGATTTCTGTACTATTCCAAAGTTAAAACATTAGTATTGTGTTGTTTAAAAATGAATATGAACTTATTTTCTTTATTCGAGGTCTGACAACACTGCAACTGTTTTGTTATTTTGACCAGTTGTCATTTTCTGCAAATAAATGACCTAAATGACAATATTTGTATTTTGGGAGAAATGTTGTCAGTAGTTTATATAATAAAACAAAAATGTTCATTTTACCCAAACACATACCTATAAATAGTCAAACCTGAGAAACTGATAATTTTGCAGTGGTTTCTTAATTTTTTCCAGAGCTGTATATATCATGTCCTCCACATAATATCCTCTATATAATATCTATATATACAGTGCATTCAGAAATTATTCAGACCCCTTCCCTTTTTCCACATTTTGTTACGTTACAGCCTTATTCTAAAATGCATTAAATATTTTTGCCCCCCTCAATCTACACACAATACCCCACAATGAACAAGAGAAAACAGGTTGTTTGAATTATTTGCACATTTATAATTTAAAAAAAAAACAGAAATACCTTATATACATAAGTATTCAGACCCTTTGCTATGAGATTCAAAATTGAGCTCAGGTGATTCCTGTTTCCATTGATCATCCTTGAGATGTTTCTACAACTTGATTAGAGTCCACCTGTGGTAATTCAATTGATTGGACATGATTTGGAAAGGCAGGCACCTGTCTATATAAGGTCCCACAGTTGACAGTGCATGTCAGAGCAAAAACCAAGCCATGAGGTTGAAGGAATTGTCCGTAGAGCTCCGAAACAGGATTGTGTCGAGGCACAGATCTGGGGAACGGTACCACAAAATATCTGCAGCGTTGAAGGTCCCCATGAACACAGTGGCCTACATCATTCTTAAATGGAAGAAGTTTGGAACCACCAAGACTCTTCCTAGAGCTGGCCGCCCAGCCAAACTGAGCAAACAAGGGAGAAGGGCCTTGGTCAGGTAGGTGACCAAGAACCCGATGGTCACTCTGACAGAGTTCTAGATTTCCTGTATGGAGAAGGGAGAACCTTCCAGAAGCACAACGATCTCTACAGCACTCCACCAATCAGGCCTTTATAGTAGAGTGGCCAGACAGCCCGCTTGGAGTTTGCCAAAAGGCACCTAAAGAACTCTCAGATCATGAGAAACAAGATTCTCTGGTCTGATGAAACCAAAATTGAACTATTTGGCATGAATACCAAGCATCACGTCTGGAGAAAACCTGGCACGATACCTACGGTGAAGCATGGTGGTGGCAGCATCATGCTGTGGGGATGTTTTTCAGCGGCAGGGACTGGGAGACTAGTCAGGATTGAGGGGAAAATGAACGGAGCAAAGTACAGAGAGATCCTTGATGAAAACCTGCTCCAGAGTGCTCAGGACCTCAGACTGGGGGTGAAGGTTCACCTTCCAACAGGACAACAATCCTAGGCACACAGCCAAGACAACAAAGGAGTGGCTTCGGAACAAGTCTCTGAATGTTCTTGAGTGGCCCAGCCAGAGCCCAGACTTGAACCCGAACTAACATCCCTGGAGACCTGAAAATAGCTGTGCAGCGACACTCCCCATTCAACTTGACAGAGCTTGAGAAGATCTGCACAGAAGAATGGGAGAAACTCAACAAATACAGGTGCCAAGCTTGCAGCATCAAACCCAAGAAGAATCGAGACTGTAATCACTGTCAAAGGTGTTCCAACAAAGTACTGCATAAAGGGTCTGAATACTTATGTAAATATTGCATTTGTATATTTTATAAATTCGCACACATTTCTACAAACTAGTTTTTGTTTTGTCATTATGGAGTATTGTGTGTAGAAAGATAAGGGGGAAAAACTATTTTATAAATTTTTGAATCAGGCTGTAACGTAACGAAATGTGGAAAAAGTCAAGGGGTCTGAATACTTTCCGAATGCACTATATTTAGAATATAAAGCTCTCAGAATAAAATGAATATCTCCCCCTCCAAACTGTGTCAGGGTGTAATTGTCTAGAATAGAAATAAACTTCTCTGCAGGCAGCACATGCTGCTTCTAGGCTGACATGCTAACTACTAATTACAGCAGTCTACTTCTCCCCTGGTAACTCATGCAGTGCTTTACTTGATCTGAGGAAATGTGAAAAAATAACACACTATGATGCCTAAGGAGGTTAGAATAAATGTTTTAAAAGAGATGGAGAGAAAGAAAGAGATGGAGGGAGAGACAAGGTGGGAGAGAGCGAGAGACAGGGAAATGGAAGAGCGACAAAGACATCCAGATTAGGTTTGGGCAGTATACCGTATATGTATACTGGGGTATATGGAAATAGTTCACAGGATGGTTTTTCAATACCGTCATTACCATTGAAACTATTTCTTTGAAGTTTAAAACACCTTTGAATATTTGTAGCTACTTTAAGTAAATACCTGCACTCAACTTGTGCAATAAGTTAGGAGATCAAGAAGATTGCGTTCTTCATTTCACCTGTCACATTTTTTCATAATGAAGCTTACCGGTAGTCCCCAGTCACGTGGTGTTTGTTTACAAGCACACAACAACGACAGACCGGAGCCTTGTGGGTCACACGCTGTTGTGCAGCACGCGCCAGGTAATGTAGTTACATTCACAACTAAATGTTTGCCAGCTAGATTACTTATAACTAAGTTAACTGTCTAAAAGTTGCTAAATGCTCTGCAGTTGTGCATTTTGTTTGCTAATTCAGTGGTTAGCTTCTTCGTTTGGTAACAGCAGAGAATCCTGGATCAAGAGCAGGGTTTCCTTTAGGAAAATGTGACCCTGGACAATTGACTGGCCCCATTTTAATTTACCCGGACCCATATCCATTGGGTGCGTAACCTGATTAGGGCGTCCACCCACGTTGCTCAGAATGACAGAAATCCCATTTAGATTATGGTAATTTATCTTAACAGAACATGCAAGTTGAGGATGCAACGACGTGCGTCCTTCTTACTGAATTCCACTGCACACTTTGAAGACGTTACATTTACTTTTCCTCAGCCAACAAGATGCGTAACGAACAGCAAAATCAAAAGCCCCTGTCAATCTACTACTCCTTATACTAGAAAAGTTGACATATTCTATTGGTCAGCTTGTCGAGAAAGAAATAGCCCAAACAAACTATGGCAGTTGTGGGACAATAGATCCCAAATCCATACAACCAGCAGGAGGCCTAGAAAACATTCTAAAGCAATGAGTCTGATGCAACAGATCAGAACATTTAGCTTAAAATGTTGATAAACAATTATTTCTTCACATTATAACCATAGCAATGCGCACAAGGCAGTAGGCTACGTGTGAAAATTTGTTTCATAATGCAATTAGCGGGAAAATACAGTTAGAAATTTAGAAATTGGGGAATTCTAATATGCAACAACTAGCATGGGTTTCTAAAATGACTAGGATTGTCCCTTTGGCTACCGGACAATGAAAGAATGTTGAAAACCAATAGAACATGAGAGAAATAGGCTACTGGTTTCAATGGCATATGGAAGTCTTTATGAAACAATAGGCTACTGGTTTCAATGGCATATGGAAGTCTTTATGAAACAATAGGCTACTGGTTTCAATGGCATATGGAAGTCTTTATGAAACAATAGGCTACTGGTTTCAATGGCATATGTAAGTCTTTATGAAACAATAGGCTACTGGTTTCAATGGCATATGGAAGTCTTTATGAAACAATAGGCTACTGGTTTCAATGGCATATGTAAGTCTTTATGAAACAATAGGCTACTGGTTTCAATGGCATATGGAAGTCTTTATGAAACAATAGGCTACTGGTTTCAATGGCATATGGAAGTCTTTATGAAAGTAATTGCCTCCACAGATATGGTCAGATTTGCCTAGGCGACTTTGAAGCAAGGTAAAACATTCCTCATAATATGTAGTAAAATGTTCAGGTTTCAAACAATTAAGTATATGTTTTCCAAATGCATACTGGCTTCAGCTCATTGCAAAGTGGTGTGTGACGCGCTGATGAAGCCTGCCTTCCGTTGAGAAATAAAAAGAGTAGCTCTTTTTAATTGTGGCCATCAAAACTATTTTCAACACACGATTGCATTTAGAATTAATGTGCAATGATTGGGCTTATAAAAGCGCTGTCTGACAGATTTACCGTTCAAAAGCTCTGTATCTGTATCCTATGCGTGTGTGCTAAATAAGACACATAACAAATATACACACGCGCCAATTTCATTGCACTAAATTATGCAAATGAACCTATAGACCAATAAGCATGACCAGTCAAATGTATTTACATCGACTAGTATTTCCATCAATGAATAGGCTAAAAAGCATTATTTCTCTATGGGAATGTTTTTCTTCTCAATGCCAAGGACATGCCGGTGCCGATTTTATTTCTCTGCTTTAAAAAAAAAAATATTGGCCAAAAGGCAGCTATTACCTGCTAATGGAGACCCTGATCAAGAGCCTTGCTGTCAAATATTTTGTTTTGTTCATACAGCAAACTGTGAGTAGCATTATTTTGTTACTTGTATAACTTTATTAGCTGGGATGGCTGTCCTGACAATAGTTTAGGATAAAATGTATAAAATGTTCGTAAATGCTCTCGTTAGCATTCTCTATGGGATTATACATGTACCTGTTAGCCTGCGGATTAAAGAGGCTCAGTTGTGTAGCCTAGGGGTAGCCTAGTGGGTAAGAGCGTTGAGCCAGTAACCGAAAGGTTGCTGGTTCAAATGCGCGAGCCGGCAAGGTGAAAAATCTGCCGTTCTTCCCTTGAGCAAGTCAGGTAACTCCCATAAAAAACAACTGTTCCCGGCACACATTAAAGCAGCTTATTTTGTCACATAAACTGAAATTAGGCAAACTATACACATTTCAGAAACCAAGAAATGGCGATTTCTGCATAGTGCATCATTAAATGCGCAATACACATTTTTGTTGAATGCATTCAGTTGTGCAACTGACTAAGTATCCCCCCTTTCCCTTTTTGAAAATGGCGCCCTTAGTGTTCAGTGCCTGTAATACCGAATATCCTGGGATGGCACAAGGCCGTTGTGACAATCTGGATACCGCCCGAACCTAATACAGATCCAGCGAACTTGACAGTAGGGCTGTCACTGGCTAAAAAAAATCTTGGTCGACTGAGTCATCTGTAGAACGTGTATTTTTCCATATATAGACACACCCTATGTCTTTGAATAAAATCAACTATATGCACTGAGCTTGTCTGATGCTTTAAGCACACTGTTTGATTAAATAATTAAGACACAAATAGCTCAAGAGGGAGCCCGATGGCCACGCTGTGTTAAAACGTCTTAGGGATAGGGGGCAGTATTTTCACGTCCGGATGAAAAGCGTGCCCAAAGTAAACTGCCTGTTATTCAGGCCCAGAAGCTAGGACATGCATATAATTGGTAGATTTGGATAGTAAACACTCTAAAGTTTCTAAAACTGTTAAAATAATATCTGTGAGTATAACAGAACTGATTTGGCAGGCGAAACCCCGAGGACAAACCATTCACGGGGGGCCGGGCGGGGGGGAATTTAGGTAATTTAATAGGAACCTGGTTGCAGTTCCTATGCAACATAATTACAGCCATTTAGTTTCTTACTTGTTTCTCTGGCTGAAAGGTTCGGTTACCAAAATACCTAATTTGTATAAAAAAACATTCCCTTTTCCCTCAACCCTTGCTCTCTTTACGTGAAACATGTATACATTGCATGCACGTGACCAATAGGTCCTGACCTACAGCCTATCATAATCACATCAATACATTTGTTATAACAAACTCAGAACATCATAACATATGTGACAGCAAAATGGATGCGGAGGACATGAAAAAGAAAACGGGGGAATTGCTCAGGAGGGAAAGTCAGATGTGTGGAAGACATTTGACTTAGTTGTGGAAACTATTGGAGAAGAAGAAAAAGGAGGGGATATAGGAACAAGCGCTGTGTGAGTATTGTGTACCAAACAGCTGCTTTTAGATCACAATATTATCATTGTTTAGGAGCGAGAGCTGCGTGCACATTATGTGTGACAAACAGGAGCTGTTAGATTACCATATCATTTTTCACAGGCATAGAAAGTACATTTTTCCTCAATAATGTAGCAGTAGTCAGAGCGGTCAGAGGGGTTCGGTTTATTTGGGGGGGGGTTTGAGGTGAGGAGGAGGATTATTTAAGATACTGTTTGAAGAGGTAGGGTTTCAGATGATAATGACATTACTTATTGTAATGGTGATCATAATAATAATTGTAACAATAAAAATAAGAACAAGAAGATCAAAGAAGATCAAGATAAAGGAGGCTATAGGAGCGAGAGCTGCGTGCACATTATGTGTGACATACAGGAGCTGTTAGATTACCATATAATTTTTCTGCCCGTTTGGAACAGCGTAAACAACAGTAAATAAATTAAATGTAATACCAGAGTCTGTTCTAACGAAAAAAACGGTGTAAAGACTTTATTACAGCAGAGCAAAGATTAAAAACAGCTGAATTTGTGAAATTGCTTTATTCTACATTTTAAGGTTGCATGAGGCTTGGTGCTCACGGAATCAGTAGGCTATTAAACAAACACTCATTCTGGCAACAGAAGCAGGATCTGTCTTATTGGTTATATAATGTAGATATATATGGATGATTTATAAAGCCAGGCACGTTTAACAGTTAGGCTATTGATTATAGACCTAATAAAGTTGGGCTTTCCTCTCTCCTCAATTTTCTTAGACAATTAAGGCAAGGGCTGCTTCCTCGTTTCCTAACTCCGCTGCTGCCTCCGCCGCATTGTTCTCAACACCAACATGCTGGTTAACGACGCCATTATGCACTAAGCAACATAGAGAAAGGCGCCAATTCAACAGCGCCCTGAAGATTACGTTTCAGAACCACGGACAGCGACCGCTATCCCTCACGGGAGAAGGCGCATTTGTTATAAAATAATATATTTATTAGTGTTGCACCATTATTCTTACATTATATAACCATTTACAATATCAGTAGCACATGTCATAAGAGTGATGGACTGTGCCATCTCTGTGGACAGGCGCAAAATAGACAGGTGTCTTGTGCACCATGAAAAACAAAATCTATTTACGACCAAACAATCAACCAGTTGACTAAATGTGTTCAGCCCTACTTGACAGGGAGTTATTTTTTAATCAAGTAGTAGGTTAGGTACAGTACTACTGAAGGTTGAAAATATGCCAGTTATTCAGGGCCAGCTGTTGCTTATCTGCAGGGAGACAAAGAGCCCTGTGAAGGCGGTACAGTTAGTCTGTGTGAATGACTCAGCATGAGCCTCCCTCCCTGGCTGGCTGATTACTGCAGATCAGGCCCATTGGCAGGGAGCCATTACATTAGCACTACTAGCCACATGGATGGATGGAGCACCGACAGGGCCTCACTAAAGCCTGGTGCTCACCTAGCAATCCAGCCCCTGCCGGGGAGTGTGTTGGACGGGGCATAGGGTTTGGGTCGAGAGGCCTTCTTGTCATTTCTAGCAGGTCAGTTACTATGACAAAATGGCCCACTTTGTTACTAGTAGGGATCATCAACATTTTTTTATTGACCAGATGGTCGGAGAGCTGGTACATAATTACAAATAATTTGTAGCAAGAAGCTCAAACCGATATAATATTTGACTAAAACATAATAATTTAAAACCATTTCTATACGATCCCATGTTTCTCTCAATTATGTGTGGGAATACTTGAACAGATTTCCAAAATTAAAATCACTTGGAGTTGATTTCCTGGTGTTTTAAAAGTATTTTAGTAATGTCCAAAAATAAAACAAAATAAAAAATAAAATAACCCCAAAAATGTTTTAATCTGGCCGTGGGCCACCAGTTGGTGAACCCTGCCCTAGAGCATTGGAGCTTGCTAATGTTTGTTATTGAGAGGGGTCAGGGTTAGAGAGCTGAAAATGCAACCCATGGGAACTAATTACATATTCCCACATCAGCCAACAAGCCATTAACTAGGACCACTCCATAAGCCATAGAAACCTTAAAAAAACAACACTAAATCCCTCACAGATTCCCTCATAAAACCTCTGCTTTATTAACGTCCCAAAATGACCTCATCCCCCGAGCTGTCCTTCTGCCTCTTATTGCAGCCACCTGGGGAGAGAACCACAGGAATAGCTGGTGCTGTGGAACTGTGGAGGCAATCACAGTTGTCCTCCCTTCTCTCTGGGTCTCAGGCGGCTAACTGACATTCCATCTATTCCAGGAATGCATGTCATGTCACTAAGTGGGCCGTAATCACAGGGGAAACGCTGGTTATCTGGGACATTGCTAATGTCATTGCCAACTTATTAGAACCCTGGGATATGGTGGTTTATCTAAGGACAAATTGTTTTGGGGGATCTCTGTGGGTTTGGTATTGGACAATGCTGATTGATACCAAAAAGGGAGGGGAAAGGCTACTGGTCCACTTCAATAAGATACCAATGTAAGGTAAAGAAGCCTACACCTGGTTTTCTCAAGTCAGGAGTCAAAAGCAGGACTTCTATCCTACTTACGTAGATAAGGCCAGAGTAGTAGCGGTCCTTGAGGTTGTGCAGCACTGAAGCCTCGTTCAAACACGTGAGCTCGGCCATGTCCTCCACCTTACTGAACTTGGGAGGGTTCATCTTCTGGATATCGTCCTTGTTCACCATGGCCTTCTTGCTGTTCTCAGCCAGCTCCACCACCACCTCGTCGCCGCGCTCCTCGCGGATGCTGGCCGCCTCGAAGCCGTGGCGCTCCGAGGGGATCCACACGAGCTTCTTGGCCGTCCAGTCGGCCTGCGTGGCCGGGTTGCAGACCACGGCACGGTCCACGAACAGGTACCGCTCCGGGTCCTCCTGCCCGCTCCGCTGTGCCATCTCTGGGGTACAACCAGAACACACTAGGACACCTGGACGGGAGACACAAACAGTTAACACATTGGTTGAGTTATACCCATTATTTAAAAACTCAGGTCGACCCCTAGCCCCTACCGAAGCTCTCCTGTAGATCTAATGATGAATGTGATGCCCAGGGGTAGTTTGGGATACAGAATACTAGTAATCCTCAAAATCTGGAGCTTAAATACCAGAACAACAGACAGCTGAGCTGAGTTCTGAGGTTAGTCTCCTTGTAAATCAGACTCTCTCCTACAGTAACACACTCCCAGTCCAAGTACAGTACCCTCAGTGTGTCCCTCTCACCAACTCCCTCAAAAATAAACTTTCCTCAGACAGCACACATGACAATTATCACCCTGATGTCTGAGCCAAGCTATGTGTGGGTAGACTAGAGGCTCTCCCTCTACAGAGATAGATTCACGGTCTGTCTGTCATACACTGCATATGCATGACTTCTTCCAGTTCAGCTAGGCTAGGGATTGGAAGGAAGAGCCAAGGGGGAAAGCTAACCCTAGATCAGTATTTGGAGAACACTTCAGCCTCCTTCGCACCATGACTGCAGAAAAACAACATAATATATCTTCGCCTGAAGCATCCAGGGAGGAGTGGAGGAATTGCAGTCTTCCATGTAGCCCAGCCCTGCTGAAATGCTTCACAGACCACCACCGCCAGCTTCTGTATCAGTATCTAGTGTTTACAGAGCCTGATTAAGCTGACTAGACCATACTAAATAGGAAGAAGCAACCAAGCACACTTCCTGATCCAGGTAGTAGCCAGTGTGCCATATAATTTCTTAATGTGATAAGAATGATTGGGATATGATGTCATCAACTCCGATAACACTATCTTATTGTAATAGTCTATTACTGCTGACATGAGCTATTCAGCATTTCTAGACTGATAGTGGGACCAATTTCTGAAAACTATATGAACTTTTGATAAAGCCTATGGCTCGAGGAGATTAGGCTATACTTGAGAATATTGACAGAAAATCAAGAGATGTATTGACGACGGTCAGACAACTGGGCAAGCCAGCTTCAGCTGATGACGGCAAGCAGGGTGTTTACACGGTGTTGCTTCAACCCGAAACTGGGCCAGATCCCTGGATAGAGGGATCAGGGTGCAGCTAAGCGTAATGTCGTGCCACTGCATCCCCTCTCTACGTCTCAGAAAACCGCTATGATATCTGACCGCACGCCAAACAAGTCATCCAGCCAAGGCATTGCCAGCCCTTGTTGAAATTACCAAGCCCTTCGCTGATAAACTTGCCGAGTAAACGTGGTTAGAATAAAATACATTGCCCACGTCAAACTGATTCTTGCTGTAATGTTAGCTAGGTAACGTTAGCTAACATTGTCGGGCAAGCTCTGTATTTAGCTGCATTGGTGAGCATAGTTTATACAATATTGAATTTCTAAATAAAAGTTCAACTTCTATTATCATAACCGAACAGTACATGAATGTGTTAAAATACCATATCTTTAGCACGAGCTAAAGCAATGAACATCAAAAGGAGTCAGGAGTTCTGATGCAGTTTAGGGTCCTTGCGCTGCATGCACCATCACTGAAATGTATACCTGGAAAGACATTTTAGAATGTTCCTATAATGAGCATATCAATTAGTTTGCTATTATGAAAAGGATTACTTAATTCAATTGATGATTATTTTTTTTATCTAGAAAATGTCATTGAAACAATTGAGCATGTTAGCTAGCTAGCTAGTTTAGTGTCAACTAGCCAGCAAGGTTGAGGTCCTCCATCGTTGAAGTCATGGCAAAATAATCCGTTAGCCAGCTAGCCACCCCGGCATCCCTCAAGAAAACGACTCTAATAAACTCACCTGGTGCAGATGATAATGAAAGTCAGGCACTTTTATGAATATCCTGATAGTAAGCAGAACAAAGTAATATTCCTCAGTATTCTTTGAAATGTCTGCAAATATTCCCTTTTTTCGGACGCTTCTCATCAGTGGTACACCCCCACCATCCAACTTCTTCTCAACCAAACTCGCCATGCAGCACTTTTCTATTCCCGCCTCTAGGACCAGCCGTGCGGCACACCCACTATTCAAAGATCAAATATGATTGGATTCCACCGCCTGAAGTCTACAGGCGATTGGTTGAAATTCCTCCCGTTTGAAAACCTTGATATATATGATTATGCGCCGGTGGATGCTGCCATGGGAAACTTGCAGTGAATAAATTGGATAATAATTGGATAATATCAAACGAAAAAGGCCCATTCACTGGTCTTTGACATGTCCATCACACACTACATCCTCTGAATATGAATTCTCCATCCCATTAATTTGTTTGCACCTTTCCGCTCAAATTATGTTATGTTGATTATTACACCAAAATTACGATATTTTTCCGTGAACAGCAAGGTTCATCAAGTATTTGTGGGATTTGTAGCCTATCAACTAATGTGATATGGAACCATAACTGTCCCCATTTATTATGTATACTTTATAACCCACTATATTAGACTAGTCTGGTCTGGATTAGCTAATAATGTAGCTAATACATTTGTATAAAACGATGAGAAAACAACATCCCATCATCACAAATCAGAACTCCTTGACTACAATACTGAACAAAAATATAAACGCAACATGCAACAAATGTTACAATTTTACGGTTACAGTTCATATTAGGAAATCAGCAGGGTTGGGGAGTAAGAGATTACATGTAAAGGATTACAAAAAACGGCAACAGTAAACCGTTACGTTACCAGCAACAATAGTGTAATCAGATTACATGATGATGATTACTTCGAGGATTACTTTTAAATTCAGAAAGGATATTTCCTGAAAAAATATTTGACACTTCTCTGTATTCTCAATGACATTCAAATCAGCTTTGAAAAAAGGCGCAAATGTAATTTTTTTCCACCTGAGCGAGTCTGGCCACAAATCAGAGACCACTAAAATGACACACCAAATGTGTTTGATGGATCGCGGGAATAAATAGGATTTTGTAGGCTACAGTCCAAGCTATGTCTTCCAATTGTGCGACTGCTGTTGGCATCCAAAGATTATCCAATTTGTGCTTGTTGTGGATGGCTGTTCACAAATCTTTTTGAAACCAGTGGGCAACCAGTGAAAAATGCGCTCTTGCAACAGCTGCATAGTGCGGATCCAAGCGGATTCAATCAAAGTGGGGCTTTTATTGCTCAATCTAATTCATGCTGAAAACAATAATAATCCATAGTCCTAATGGACACATGCTCAAACTTGGCCAATTTGTAGTTGCTACATCCATTTTTGGATGTATAAACTTTAAATATATGTATATATACATAAATATATATAAGATAAAAGTTAAAAGTTTGGACAAACCTACTCATTCAAGGGTTTTGCTTAATTTTTTCTATTTTCTACATTTTAGAATAATAGTGAAGACATCAAAAATAGGAAATAACACATGGAATCATGTAGTAACCAAAGAAGTGTTAAAGAAATAAAAAAATATTTCATATTTGAGATTCTTCAAAGTAGCCCCCCTTTGCCTTGATCACAGCTTTGCACACTTTTGGCATTCTCTCTACCAGCATCATGAGGTAGTCACCTGGAATGCATTTCAATTAACAAGTGAACCTTGTTAATGCGTTTGAGCCAACCAGTTGTGTTGTGACAAGGTAGGGGCGGTATACAGAAGATAGTCCTTTTTGGTAAAAGAACAAGTCCATATTATGGCAAGAACAGCTCAAATAAGCAAAGAGAAACAACAGTCCATCATTACTTTAAGACATGAAGGTCAGTCAGTACAGAACATTTAAAGAACTTTGAAAGTTTCTTCAAGTGCAGTCGCAAAAACCATCAAGCGATATGATGAAACTGGCTCTCATGAGGACCGCCACAGGAAAGGAAGACCCAGAGTTACCTCTGCTGATGAGGATAAGTTCATTAGAGTTACCAGCCCAAATGTTATCCCAAATAAATGCTTCACAGAGTTCAAGTAACAGACACATCTCAACATCAACTGTTCAGAGGAGACTACGTGAATCAGGCCTTCATGGTCGAAATGCTGAAAATAAACCACTACTAAAGGACACCAATAAGAAGAAACACAAGCAATTGGGCCAAGAAACACAAGCAATGGACATTAGACCGGTGGAAATCTGTCCTTTGGTCTGATGAGTCCAAATGTGAGATTTTTGGTTCCAACCGCTGTGTATTTGTGAGGGTAGGTGAATGGTAGGTGAACGGATAAGGTGAACGGATGTAGGTGAACGGATTATTTTCGCATGTGTGGTTCCCACCGTGAATTATGGAGGAGGAGGTGTGAAGTTGTGGGGGTGCTTTGGTGGTGACACTGTCAGTGATTTATTTAGAATTCAAGTCACCACAGCATTCTGCAGCGATACGTCATCCCATCTGGTTTGCACTTAGTGGGACTATATATTTTGATTTGTTGAACACTTTTTTGGTTACTACATGATTCCATATGTGTTATTTCATAGTTCTGATGTCTTCACTATTATTCTACACTGTAGAAAATACTAAAAATAAAGAAAAACCCTTGAATGAGTACAGTGGCAAGATAAAGTATGTGAACCCTTTGGAGTTACCTGGATTACTGTACAAATTGGTCATCAAATTTGATCTGATATTCATCTAAGTCACAACAATAGACAAACATAGTGTGCTTGAACTAATAACACACAAATTATTGTATTTTTCTTGTCTATATTGAATACATCATTTAAACATTCACAGTGTAGGTTGGAAACAGTATGTGAACCCCTAGGCTAATGACTTCTCCAAAAGCTAATTGGGGTCAGGAGTCAGCTAACCTAAATAAATTCCCAAGTTTGTCAAGACATTTTGCAGGAGAATGTTAGGCTATCTGTCCTCCAACTGAAGCTCAACAGAAGTTGGGTGATGCAACAGAACAATGACCCAAAACACAGAAGTACAGTGCCTTGCGAAAGTATTCACTCCCCTTGGCATTTTTCCTATTTTGTTGCCTTATAACCTGGAATTAAAATATATTTTTGGGGGGGTTGTATCATTTGATTTACACAACATGCCTACCACTCGAAGATGCAAAATATATTTTTTTGTGAAAAAACAAGAAATAAGACAAAAAAACAGAACTTGAGCATGCATAACTATTCACCCCCCAAAGTCAATACTTTGTAGAGCCACCTTTTGCAGTAATTACAGCTGCAAGTCACTTGGGATATGTCTCTATAAGCTTGGCACATCTAGCCACTGAGATTTTTTCTCATTCTTCAAGGCAAAACTGCTCCAGCTCCTTCAAGTTTGATGGGTTTCTGCTGGTGTACAGCAATCTTTAAGTCATACCACAGATTCTCAATTGGATTGAGGTATGGGCTTTGACTAGGCTATTCCAAGGCATTGAAATGTTTCCCCTTAAACCACTCATATTATTTCCTGTAAGACAGGAATGTAAGTGTTCTGCCATGGCCAGCGAAGAGCTCGGATCTCAATCCCATTGAGCACGTCTGGGACCTGTTGGATCGGAGGGTGAGGGCTAGGGCCATTCCCCCCAGAAATGTCCGGAAACTTGCAGGTGCCTTGGTGGAAGAGTGGGGTAACATCTGACAACAAGAACTGGCAAATCTGGTGCATTCCATGAGGAGGAGATGCACTGCAGTACTTAATGCAGCTGGTGGCCACACCAGATACTGACTGTTACTTTTGATTTTGACCCCCCCCCCCCCCCCCCATTGATCAGGGAAACATTATTCCATTCCTGTTAGTCACATGTCTGTGGAACTTGTCTCAGTTATGTTCATACAAATATTTCCACATGTTAAGTTTGCTGAAAATAAATGCAGTTGACAGTGGGGATGTTTATTTTTTTGCTGAGTTTATATTTATATATATATGTAAAGATATAATTTATATATATATATATACATATATATATATAATTGATTCTTGAAGAACATAACTTATAAATGCCGCATGAGCTTAGTTCAACTGTCACACCCAAAATATAAGCTTGTATTACTCCAATGTTTTTAAACATTGTAAATGTAAACAAACACAGTATAGCCTCATAACATGGTTAAAACAATAATTTTTATATCATGGATTTTCAGTCTTTGCACCCATAGCTCTGTCTATTAATCTGAGAGTGGTTACATTTCTCCAGGCCCATCCCTCAGCTTTTTACCAAAACAGAGGCCGGCTCTTTAAACAGCTGCACATTATCAAGATATCAAAGTGTCACCAACAAAAAGGTAAACAATAGGCCTATAGCAAATGCAGCATATGGCATTCATTTTGTACATGTAAATAGCACTTTTCAGTAGTGCTCAAAGCATGCCATTTGATGAGCACAGCATTTCCTTTTCAACTTAAATCAATGAGGCCAATCAGTCCTCCATGACATCAAAATCATAAACAACAGAGTAGGGCTGGCGAATAAGTACTTAGTTTTAGGGTCATGCTTGGGTAAAACAATTAGGCTAATCTATACTTCCATATTTGCATGTCCTATTCTTGAAGATCAAGGAGCATAACATTTATTGGAATCACTGGAATTCTGATTGACTTTGGTTTTTAATGTAAAGATATAATTTAATCGTATTATTATATGTAGTAGAAAGTGATGGGGTAGAAGAAGCCTACATAACCAACCTATAAAGTAAAATGTAACATCCATTTATGGTCAGCTATGTAAACCTTAACATTGATTTATCCTGCAATAGACGTTGTTCAAATGGTATCATACATTTGTGTCTTTTTCTAATGCCTTTTAAAGGGGAAAGTAATCTAAAAGTAACTGAATGTAATCAGATTACATTACTGAGTTGGGTAATCCAAAAGTTACATTACTGATTACAATTTTGGACAGGTAACTAGCAACTGTAATGGATTACACGTAGAAAATAACCTACCCAACCCTAGAAATCAGTAAATTTAAATAAATAAATGAGGCCCTAATCTATGGATTTCACATGACTGGTCAGGGGCTTAGCCATAGGTGGGCCTGGGAGGGCATAGGCCCACCCACTGGGGAGCCAGGCCCAGCCAATATGAATAAATTGTTCCCCACAAAAGGGCTTTTTTACAGACAGAAATACTCCTCAAACGATCCCGCAGGTGAAGAAGACAGATGTGAAGGTCCTTGACTGGCGTGGTTACTCGTAATCTGCGGTTGTAAGGCCGGTTGGACGTACTGCCAAATTCTCTAAAACGACGTTGGAGGCAGTTTATGGTAGAACATTTCAATTTCAATTACCTGGTAACAGCTCTGGTGGACATTCCTGCAGTCAGCATGCCAATTGAACACTCCCTCAAAACATGAGACGTCGGTGGCATTGTGTTGTGTGACAAAACTGCATATTTTAGAGTGGTCGTTTACTGTCCTCAGCACAAGGTGCACCTGTGTGATGATCATGCTGTATAATCAGCTTCTTGATATGCCACACCTGTCAGATGGATGGATTATCTTGTCAAAGGAGAAATATTCACTAGCACTCACTAATAAACAGATTTATGCACAGAATTTGAGATAAATAAGATTTTTGTGGGTAAGGAACATTTCTGGGATATTTATTTCAGCTCATAAAATATGGGGCCAACACCTTACATGTTGTGTTTATATTTTTGTTCAGTATATATTACCAGCCCAAGGCATGCAATGAATGAATGAATGTTTGCCACCCTCTAGTGGAAAAAAAGCTAAAACATACAGCGACCTGTAAATGTTGGAAATGAACTGAAAACTGACATGACTTTACACTTTACTGTCAGTAGAGGTCAGTGTAACTTTAGAAATGTAGAGAGAAACAGCTTGAGACAGCGAATCCGATACACAGAGATGAAGTTCTGGGAGGATGTTTGCATGTAAGGTCTGGGATGGTTGATAGACTAGGTAGGCTACTATTATGATACACAGAGATGAAGTTCTGGGATGATATTTGCATGTAAGGTATGGGATGGTTGCTAGACTAGGTAGGCTACTATTACTTCCTATAATAAGTGATACACAGGTCTACAGTGTCATTACTGTTTTGCAACATATTCAGATTTACCGGAGTTTGGCCGAAACCTGAATGAAACCTGAATGAAACCTGAATGTAACCTGAAGCTGTTGCACCTGCAGGTGTCACAGTTGCTCAGTCACTTACACACCTCCCTAAGCATGGGTATCTTGTCCATCTACAACCGTTTAATGAATACTAATTGTCAGGTGTTCAGGACAGACCCTGTTGTACTAGTTCACAGGAGCCGGAAAGCAACACATGTATTAAATGCAGGCATCCCTTTGTTCATAGGTCATTTCATACATTGTAGGCTATCAACTGTGTACTTACCTGCCTACTGTTGTTTAAGTCTCTCTCTCTCTCTCTCTCTCTCTCTCTCTCTCTCTCTCTCTCTCTCTCTCTATCTTCCATTCAGATGACGCAGATGGGTGGATGACTCACCATGGTCTCCCAGGACCAGATATTTTCTCGCTGTTCGTTCTTCCGTCCTCCTCCCTGCGTCACTGGTCTCACATGATGTGCAGTCATTCCGCTCAAGCCCCAGCACTCATTGACAAATGCCATCCGTTAAGGCCACCAAATCCCTGTCCTCCTCTCTCACTCTCTCTCTCTCTCTCGATCCTATCACTCAATAACCATTACCATTCCTTTGCCATTAGTGTTCAGTTCTCCAAGTCTGAAACATGGTCCAACTGAAAAGTACTGAACTAAAGACTAAAGTACCAACTGAAGTACTGCCTCCCTACTGTGCTAAGAACAATTTAAAGGAGTTTTTTTAATGTTTTTCTCTTTCAGGTTTGATGTTTTTTGTGTTTTTCTCTTTCTGGTTTGCTGTGTTTTGCTGTGTGTTTCGTCCATCGATGAGGTAAGGACAGGGTAACAGAAGATTTCTGGGTAAGATTCTTTGTTGTCCGATTCCATCTAATGGTTGAACCACAGAGACCAGACAGTTCACTCCTCTTCTTTCTTTAACCACATGGATATTGTTTTCCCAGTAAACACAGATTTGACCAGGTCCTCCTCTCTATGACAGGTTTCTTATCAGGACATGGTCTCCAGGTTCCAGTATGAACTCCATGCACTTTGATTGTAGTAAACTTCCCGCATCGAAGTCTTCCTTTTCTCTGCATATCCTGCACGAGTCTGTGTTCTTCCTTCTTCTTCTCTCAGGAATTTCAGGTTGATTGGCAGTATTGGTTCTAGTCCAAAGAGAAAGAAAAAGGGTTGACTCATGTACAGTTGAGTTATAGGCATGAACAACTTTGTTGAGGTAATCCGTCCAGTTCGGTTTCTGTATTTCTTCCAGTTTACTCAGCATACCTAACAAGGTTCTGTTGAAGCATTCTGCCCGATGTGATAGTGGAAGGTATTGGGTCGTTATTGAGCGTTGTATCCCACTGTAGCTCTGCAACTTTCTGAACAGTTCATTCTCGAACTCCCTCCCCTTATGGGTAGCCGAATCACAAAATGATGTCATTGAAGATCTTGCGTGCTGCAGTCCTGCTGGACTTGTTCAGTGTAGCGTAAGTCTGGGCAAACGTTGTGAAGTGGTCTACCAAAACCAGAATGTATTCAATACCACAATTACTTCTCTCCAGATGTTTTTATTTTTTATTTAATCTTTATTTAACTAGGCAAGTCAGTTAAGAACAAATTCTTATTTAAGATGAAGGTAGTCGATTGAGATGATCTCAAATGGAGCAGAGGTTTCGATGCTTTGCAATGGTGTTCTTGTGGTTCTGTTGGGTTTCTTTTGCTTCAGACAGCGGCGGACTCTTGTCACACAGTGTTCCATTTCTTCTCTCATCTTCGGCCAAAAGAAGCGTTCTCTGGCTAGAGACAAGTGGTGTGCCAGAACTAGTGTTCAAGGGATTTCCTAATAGCACGCCATTTTGCAAGAACTCTTTGATGCGCGTTCCTGTTCAGTCAAGAACTCCTCTGACTTGACTCCACCCGACCCCACTTGAAGATAGTTTGTCCCTGGCTGGCCTGCTATAGACTCAAAACCATATAGGCCTTGTTAATTAACGTTCTGATTAAGTGTATACGTTCAGATTTTTTTTTTACTGTGTCTCTCGCCACATGTCTTCCTTCACATTCAGTGTAAAACAAAGCATGTGACAACGACATAGGTGAGATGTGAGATAAACATGAAGAAGCCAGTCGGTGTGAATGTCAAAGTCCCTGCATTACCTGCGTCATCACACTCACTGTGATGGGAGAGAAAATGGGACGTTCTTTATTTGTGTCTATGAATTGTGAGCTGTAACTGCCAGCTCGTAAATACAGCTTCTACCCTTTACTATCGTGCTATCACTGTGACATGGAATTATACTACTAGAACACTGCTGTTTTGATGCGTACTGTAGTACTGTAGTACTGTAGTAAAAATGCAGGGAGCCTATAAAGAGTTCAAGTTTGCGAGAAGCTAAATGTTTTACCATTTTTTTATATGCCTGATTTAATCAAGTACATATATCATTCATAAATGTGGATCTCCGAAATTTTAAACGATAGACCAAGGCAGGGAAAATGCAGAAAATCACATTCAACATTCAACTATCCTGAAAGAACAACACAATTTTAGATTTCTCCATCAGATTAATATCAGTTCATGTTCAATTTCCCCTGAGCCACAGTTACGACTCAGTTTCCTTTTTTGCCACCAGAATTCATGAAACTGAATCAGTCGAATTACTGAGCCACAATGAGCCACGACAGAACAACGCCACCTTGCATCCAAATCCTCTTTTGTGCATTAGAAAAAAACACTATTGTTTCTCATTGAACTCCCCTGTAAAATAGATGAAAGGAAAGGGAAAGAGGGATACATAGTCAGTTGTACAACTGAATGCATTCAACTGAAATGTGTCTTGCGCATTTAACCCAAACCCTCTGAGAGAACACATTTTTAGGATCTTGATGATAATCTCAACCTTAGTGTGGAAAGGTTCTTGTATGAGTGCCTGTTAGTTTCCACAAGTGTGTGTGACCTTTGAAACAAAGTGAAAAAGCAAAAGGCATTAACCATACACATAAAAAATTATCATTTCGGACTCCCGAGTGGCACAGCGGTCTAAGGCACTGCATCGCAGTGCTTGAGAGGTCACTACAGACCCGGGTCCGATCCCAGGCTGTGTTATAACCGGCCGTGACTGGGAGTCCCGTAGGGTGGTGCACAATTGGCCAAGCGTCGTCCGGGTTAGGGGAGGGTTTGGCTGGGGGGCTTTACTTGGCTCATCGCGCGCTGTGTTTCCTCTGACACATTGGTGCAGCTGGCTTCCGGGTTAAGCGAGCGGGTGTTAAGAAGGGCGGTTTCAGGGGTCATGCTTCGGATGGACGCATGACTCGACCTTTGCCTCTCCCGAGCCTGTTGGGGAGTTGCAGGGATGAGACAAGATCGTAATTGGATCGCAATTGGATATCACGAAATTGTCGAGAAAAAGGGGGTAAAGTACAAAAAACTAAATATAACTAATACAATTAATTTCAAACATATGATTGCGTACAACCAGTTGTGTGTGCTGTGGGCATGCAATAGTGGTAGTAGGCTTACCATTGGGCAAACAAATCTGACTGACAGCTAAGACATCTCCGTCAACTTAACCATGAATGACATGCAGGCAAGCCTATACATAGCAGCATCTCGTTCACTGATGGAAAAGAATGACTTTCCCATATACATGTTAATGCAGCAGCTTGTTGGCGTGTTGCTAAGGAACAGTGAGGTGTAGGAGCCGGTTGTGAAGGTAGCTAATTGCAGAATGCACATAAACTAAGTATGAGAGAGAGAGACAGAGGTCTCTCTAACCTTCCTCTTTAATAGGGACAAAGGGATGCATTATGGTGTGAAAATCAGTACTGTAATCTAAGTCCATTTGCTCTACTGTATTTTAAGACATGTAGGACAGTAAGAAGTTTTCTCTTCTTCCCTAAATAAATCTCGAGAATGAATGTATAGAGAATGTATACTAATGGTAACCTATCTTCTTTCGAAAGAAAAGGATTCATCACAAAAAATGGATTGTACATACATTTTTAATGTCAGCTGATCAGAGTCTTCAACCAAGATTCGGACTGAGGCACACAGAACAGAAGTCAAGCCAGAACCAAGGTCGCTAGCTGGAGGGAGGGAGGGAGGGAGGGAGGGAGGGAGGGAGGGAGGGAGGGAGGGAGGGAGGGAGGGAGAATCAATCAGATAGCTGAATTACCCAGCACGGTACCGAGGTTTGCATTGCTTTTTCACTCATGTAGCGTAGCCAGATCAATTAAGATTAGCCCTCAACAAAAGCAATTCTAAGATAATGCATCTTTGGTGCAACACGTGGTCAATTATATGCTTTTATCAGATAATTAAATTAGTTAAGGTAGGATGGGTATTCAACAGTTAGGAAAGCTAACTCCAAAATGGTCTACAGGAATCAATAGCTGAAACAAGTGACTAATGTACATGACGTGACTAACGTACATGTACACAGCAAGGGCTTGTGGGTCCTGGTACCCATGGCGATACAAAGTGTGTTTGCCTGAGACCTGAGGATGAGTCATCCACCGTCTCTGCAATGCAGCACACTTCAGGAGAGATGCGTTGAGGAGTGTGTGTGTGTGTTTTGTGTGTGTGTGTGCGCGTGCGTGCGTGCGTGCGTGCGTGCGTGCGTGCGTGCGTGCGTGCGTGCGTGCGTGCGTGCGTGCGTGCGTGCGTGCGTGTAAGACAGAGAAAGCTGCCTCTGTGTGTGTGTGTGTGTGTGTGTGTGTGTGTGTGTGTGTGTGTGTGTGTGTGTGTGTGTGTGTGTGTGTGTGTGTGTGTGTGTGGCATGCCTTAGCACACCATATACACTCTATTCTCACCCTTGTTGCCATGACAATCACAGAGACCGTCAGGACCCCAGGATACTATCGAGGTTTGGTCAAGGGTCAGATGTTAACACTTGACGGCCAATCACCATCAAGACTGTTCCGTGTAACTAGTTGACATCTCCATTAGGCCACCCACCTTGACACTGGTAGCACAGATACATAACACGTCTACGACTATCACCTGGCTATGCACGGCCTCGTAAGCCATTATCCACATAATATACTGATCAGCTGAAGAGTTGTAAGAGAAACCCAGCATAGCGAACACCAACACTAGTCTAAAGGATCTAACTAGCTACTCTGGCTATGGAGGATATAACAGACTGGACCGCACACACACAATACACTGAAATCCTATTATTCAAGACACTTCATTCACATAGACTCATCGCCCAATACCCTCCTGCTTATATAAACGTCATGAACCTATATTACTCAAGGGACTTCATTCTCCTGTAAATGACAGTCACATGACCCAAGGTGATGACCAGTGCATATCAGAGAGATCAAATCAAATGTTATTTGTCACATGCGCCAAATACAACAGGTGTAGACCTTACAGTGAAATGCTTACTTACAAGCCCTTAACCAACAATGCAGTTGCTAGTGGTATAATGATGACACCACTCATTGAATGGTAATAGCATATTCAATGATTAGAGCAGTCAAATGGCTAATTATATGGTTGACTTCAATAGAAGATTTCCATAAATGTCAAGGGCATAATACAAATAGAGAGACGAATGTGACATTTGAGTCATTTAGCAGACACTCTTATCCAGAGCGACTTACAGTTAGTGCATTCATCTCAAGATAGCTCGGTGGAACAACCACATATCACAGTCATAGTAAGTACACTTTTCCCCATTAAAGTAGCTATCAGTTATTATTATTTATTTTATTTAAGATACTCTTTGAAAAGGTAGTGTTTCAGATGTTTTCGGAAGATTGGCAGGGACTGTCCTAGCTCCTGGAGGAAGCTGGTTCCACCATTGGAGTGCCAGGACAGAGAAGAGCTTGGAATGGGCTGAGCTGATAGGAGCACACACACAATACACACACACAACACACACACAATACACACAACACTCAAATCATATTATTCCAGACACTTCATTCACAGACTCATTGCTCAACACCCTCCTGCCTATATAAGTGAAAATAATCTATATTATTCAAGGAACTTCATTCTCCTATAAATGACAGTCACATCTCTTAATGATCCAAGGTGATATCCAGTGCCAACCATAAGTATTTCCCCCCTTGGATTTCTTAAAAGTTACAAAGTGGGATTCAAATGGATTTCATTGTCATGTTTTGTCAACGATCTACAAAAAATATGCTGTTATGTCAAAGCGGAAGACAGTTTTATAACATTTTATAAAGATTAATGAAACCCCCCCACTATATACCTTGATTAGATAAGTATTCATCCCCCTGAGTCAATACATGTAGTGGTAGCAATTACAGCTGTGAGTCTTCTTGGGTAAGTCTCATAAGAGCTCTGCACACATGTATTGTGCAATATTTGCCTATTATTATTTTCTAAATTCTTCAAGGAAGGAGTTGGGGATCATGACTAGACAGCAATTTTCAAGTCTTGCCATAGATTTCCAAGCAGATTTAAGTCACAACTTGATCACTTAGGAACATTCACTGTCTTCTTGGTAAGCCACTCCAGTGTAGGTTTGGCCTTTTGTTGTAGGTTATTGTTCTGCTGAAGGGTGAATTCCTCTCCCAGTGTCTGGTGTAAAGCAGACTGAAGCAGGTTTTCCTCTAGGATTTTGCCTGTGCTTAGCTCCATCCCGTTTCTTTTTATCCTGAAATACTCCCCAGTCTGTGCCGATGTCAAGCATACCAATACCATGATGCAGCCACCACTGAGCTTGAAAATAAGGAGCCAGTTACTCAGCGATGTATCGTGTGTCATACCCTGATCTGTTTCACCTGTCCTTGTGATTGTCTCCACATTCCTCCAGGTGTTGCCCATCTTCCCCATTATCCCCTGTGTATTTATACCTGTGTTCTCTGTTTGTCCGTTGCCAGTTTGTCTTGTTTGTCGAGTCAACCAGCGTTTTTCTCAGCTCCTGCTTTTTCCTAGTCTCTCCTTTTCTTGTCCCTCCTGGTTTTGACCCTTGCCTATCCTGTCTCTGAGCCCTCCTGCCTGACTACTCTGCCTGTCCTGACCCTGAGCCCGCCTGCCGTCCTGTACCTTTGCCCCACCTCTGGATTACCGACCTCTGCCTGACCTGACCCTGACTGCTGTCCTGTACCTTTGCCCCTATACTCTGGATTATCGACCCCTGCCTGCCTTGACCTGTCGTTGCCTGCCCCTGTTGCTATAATAAACATTGTTACTTCAACAGTCTGCATCTGGGTCTTGATTCCTGATATTGTGTTGGATTTGCCCCAAGCATAAGGCTTTTTATTTATGCCAAAAAGTGCATTAATTTCCCATGTTCTTTTTGCAGTATTACTTTAGTGCATTGTTGCATACAGGATACATGTTTTGGAATATTCATTATTCTGTAAATTTGTATACTTATTTTCACTCTGTAATTGAGGTCATTATTGTGGAGTCACTTCAATGATATTGATCCATCCTCAGTTTTCCCATAACAGCCATTGTCGTGGTTTTAAAATCACCAATGGCCTCATGGTGACATCCCTAAGCAGTTTCCTTCCTGTCTTGCAGCTCAGTTCAGAAGGATGACTGTATCTTTGTGTCTGGGTTGTTTAATACATCCTCCACAGCCTAATTATTAACTTGACCATGCTTAAACAGATATTCAATGTCTGATTTGTTATTGTTACCCATCTACCAATCACTGCCCTTCTTTCGAGCTTTTGAAAAGCTCCCTGGTATTTGTAGTTGAATCTGTGCTTGCAACTCGGTACTTGACTGAGAGACCTTACAGTTGTTGTATGTATGGGGGACAGAGGAAGGGGTAGTCATTCAAATATCAGTTAAACCCTTATTTTACACAGAGTGAGTGCATGTAACATATTGTGTGATTTGTTAAGTCATATTTTATATATTTTACTAATTTAGGCATGCCTAAACAAAAGGGTTGAATGCTTATGCAGCGACTATATTTTAGTTATTGAATTTTTATAAATTGTAAAAAAATTAAAAATAAAAATATTTTCACTGGTATTATCAAGTATTTTGTTTATTTCAATGACAATTAAATCTATTTCAATTCCACTTTGAAAATGCAACAAAATGTGAAAAACTCCAAGGGGGGTGAATACTTACGATACCAACTGTACTTTAATTACCAGTAACTTTCTGAGTCACTCAGTATTTCTGCAGATCTTCTTGTGACCAAAACATAATTTGCATTTAGGTGCTGTTGACATAATGAGAAGAAGATAAGCAGTGATGCGGTCTCTGTGCTGGGCTGGGCTTGCAACTCGCTGCATCCTAATCACCTGATTATTTAGATGGTTCGTGTGTGTGCGTGTGTGTCGTACGTAAAAGGGATGAAGGATAGATGGATGTATGGAAGATGACTCAAATCTTTTTTGTATTAAATGAGGAAATTCAATTTTTCCATTTGAGTGTCTTTAGCAAAGCCAGAGCACAGTACAATGAATAGACTTTGGCCCCTGCCACGCTACCACCACAACCATTAGCACTCAACACTTGTTACAATGGTTTATTCCTCAATACTTTTTACAATATGTTAACACCCTTATCACAACGTTTTAAACCCTCAACACTTCTTGCAGCAGTTTAACCACAAGAGTTGGTGTAGCACGGTTAACATTTGCATTCAATCTATTTTGTAACCCACCAGGTCTCTCCATCAGCCTGAGTAACTCTTTATAGACAAACCCATCAGGGCATAGACTCTGTAAATCATGAAACAGCCAAGCCCAAGGTACTAATGCTCCAGCAATTAGCATCCTGATAGCAGCAGATGCCACTGTGCCGCTAATTAACAACGTTAGCCAATAGTGGCCCCGTTGAGATAAAATAACTCTCTAGGGCAGTGGTGCAGGGCAGGTCGAACTCTGCAGCTGAGGCAAATGGACACACAAACGGAGCACAAGTTAGTAGGAATAAACAATATCTTATTACCATTTTATTCTCAATATTTATTTTTCAATATAAAGTATTTAAATCCATAGCTTATTTTGTTATGCTACACAATTTCATACAATTCCCAAATATTTGGCACAGATTATACATACACAATGTTTTAATATATCATCGTACATTTACGCTTTGTCCTGTTCCACTTAGGTTCTTTGGAAATTGAATTATAACCCTGTTACGACACATATTTCAGTGAAGCAAAGATGTTGAATGACTGGACATTCAATATACATAAATATAGTAAGCTACACGATTCAATTCAAAATTGCTAGAATATGCATGCAGTAACAAATACAGCTGCTGAAGCAATGACTTTACACACTATTCTCAGGATATACACACATCTAATAAAAACATACTGTACAATCAATGAACACAGAATAATGAAACCTTTCCAACAACAACACGTCTGTCAAATACAAAAATACTCGCTTTTACTGGGTTCTCCACTCTATGAAATAGCCAATGTCCTGATAATACATTATTCACACATACAAATTCCCCGAAACAAGAAAAAGCAAAGCACAACACTGTTTTGGTTGACATATTTCATGAGAGGCCGTATGACTGTGGACCATGGAGCTAAGCTGACAGCAACACAGCAGTAGACACATCCTGCTCCCTAACACCCAGAAAGAGAGACAGGAGCGAGAGAGAGAGAGAGAGACAGAGTGAGAGAGATAAAGAGATAAAGCGAGTGAGACATCAGGCTCCAGAGACCTCGTCAAAGAGGGAGAGAAAGAGGGAGGGGGGAAAAGAAGAGAGATGGCGAGAAAGTGACAGAAGAGAGGTATGTGTGGAGGAGGAGTAATAAAAGATCATTGAAGTGTCTCCATCTTACGCACTTTAAAGTAGGACCCGAGCGATCCTCTTGAAATTCCGCTCTGGATTTGACACACTGATGCACACACACACACACACACGCACACACACACACAGCAATACAGAGGAGAGACGAACTAGAGTGCATTCTGAAATCCTCAAGTAAGATAAACCCTTTGGGCTACACTCAACATCCCATCAACATCGACAGTGTGCAACAACCTCTCAAACACTACTATTGTGTTTTTTTTTCAATTTCATCCTACAAAACGGATGATATTAAGTGGGTACATGTCTCTCAGTTTCAATGGGCATGATGCCTCTGGAGGGCACTGTTATGTGAATATACTGGCTTGACAGATTCGGATTAGGTGGGAGAGCAATGTAGAAGTATTGAGTTGAGGTTGACAAATTCGGATTAGTTGGGAGAGCAATGCAGAAGTATTGAGTTGAGGTTGACAAATTCGGATTAGTTGGGAGAGCAATGCAGAAGTATTGAATTGAGGTTGACAGATTCGGATTAGGTGGGAGAGCAATGCAGAAGTATTGAGTTGAGGTTGACAGATTCGGATTAGGTGGGAGAGCAATGCAGAAGTATTGAGTTCTTGACAACTAACACTAGAATCCAGCATTGTTGCTGTGATACACGGAGAGAGAACCAACTCAGGGGAGGTACGCTGCCAAAACAAGGGAGGTCATAGCAACCTTGTGATAACAGTTACATGTCACCCGCGTGTCACTTCCCCTGTGTTCCCCCGCTCAGAGGAAAGCGGTGTGAGGTGCAGAGATAGAGCGTGGGGGTCACCGGATTATGCTTGCTGCTTGTTTGATTGACAAAACTAACCTTTCTGGCAGCTCACCAAGGACAGTCGCGACAACAACAGGAACTTTGTCGGAGCTCTCTCCTCTCTCTACTACTGATGACTCACACTAGCTTATCCTTCCTCTCCTCCATCTCTCTTGGTCTGGCTGACACCAGCTTTCGAAGTCCTCCTGACACCAGCTTTCGAAGTCCTCCAAATGGGTCACAGCTCTTCGCTGTGTAGTCATGTGGGTCGTGTCAGCCAGACTACCCCTCTCCTTCCCTCCCCTCGCTAACACAAAATGACCACCCTGTTGAGCATGGAAAATGGTGCATGATGAAATTGTGTTTTATAATTGAGGTGTGGTGACGGTATCAACGCTCAATAGCATGTCATAGGGGCTGCCTGGGAAAGAAAAGGTTAAGACACTTCAGAGGAACCCTGATTTCAGAGGAGACTTCAGAGGAACCCTGATTTCAGAGGAGACTTCAGATAAACCTTGATTTTAGAGAATAAATAAAAAACACACCCAACAGAAACCAGCGTGTGTGTATGTAATGCATCACTTTTTTCTCATTGTATACAGTTCGTTCGGACTGCCTACGCCATGGTTGCTATGGCGATGGCTCTCCGTGATGAAGAGTAAGTAATAATATGCTGTCAGTAATAACATGCTGTCAGTAATAATATGCTGTCAGTAATAACATGTTGTCAGTAATAATATGCTGTCAGTAATAATATGCTGTCAGTAATAACATGTTGTCAGTAATAATATGCTGTCGGTAATAATATGCTGTCAGTAATAACATGTTGTCAGTAATAATATGATGTCAGTAATAACATGCTGTCAGTAATAATACGTTGTCAGTAATAATATGCTGTCAGTAATAACATGTTGTCAGTAATAACACGTTGTCAGTAATAATATGCTGTCAGTAATAACATGTTGTCAGTAATAATATGCTGTCATGAATTAAACATGTTGTCAGTAAAAATATGCTGTCAGTAATAACATGTTATCAGTAATAACATGCTGTCAGTAATACCATGCTGTCAGTAATAATATGCTGTCAGTAATAATATGCTGTCAGTAATAACACGTTGTCAGTAATAATATGCTGTCAGTAATAATATGCTGTCAGTAATAACATGTTGTCAGTAATAATAAGTTGTTGATAATAACATGCTGTCGGTAATAACATGTTGTCAGTAATAATTTGTTGTTGATAATAACATGCTGTCGGTAATAACATGTTGTCGGTAATAACATGTTGTCAGTAATAATTTGCTGTCAGTAATAACATGCTGTCAGTAATAACATGCTGTCAGTAATAACATGTTGTCAGTAAAGATATGATGTCAGTAAAAATATGATGTCAGTAATAACATGTTGTCAGTAATAACATGTTGTCAGTAATACTATGTTGTCAGTAATAACATGTTGTCAGTAATAATATGCTGTCAGTAATAACATGCTGTCAGTAATAACATGTTGTCAGTAAAGATATGATGTCAGTAAAAATATGATGTCAGTAATAATATGTTGTCAGTAATAATATGCTGTCAGTAATAACATGTTGTCAGTAATAACATGCTGTCAGTAATAACATGCTGTCAGTAATAATACGCAGTCAGTAATAACATGCTGTCAGTAATAACATGCTGTCAGTAATAACATGCTGTCAGTAATAACATGCTGTCAGTAATAACATGCTGTCAGTAATAACATGCTGTCAGTAATAACATGCTGTCAGTAATAACATGCTGTCAGTAATAACATGTTGTCAGTAATAACATGTTGTCAGTAATAATATGCTGTCAGTAATAATATGCTGTCAGTAATAACATGCTGTCAGTAATAACATGCTGTCAGTAATAACATGCTGTCAGTAATAACATGCTGTCAGTAAAGCTATGATGTCAGTAATAATATGTGGTCAGTAATAACATGCTGTCAGTAATAACATGTTGTCAGTAATAACATGCTGTCAGTAATAACATGCTGTCAGTAATAACATGCTGTCAGTAATAACATGCTGTCAGTAATAACATGTTGTCAGTAATAACATGCTGTCAGTAATAACATGCTGTCAGTAATAACATGTTGTCAGTAATAACATGTTGTCAGTAATACTATGTTGTCAGTAATAACATGCTGTCAGTAATAACATGCTGTCAGTAATAACATGTTGTCAGTAATAATATGCTGTCAGTAATAATACGCAGTCAGTAATAACATGCTGTCAGTAATAACATGCTGTCAGTAATAACATGCTGTCAGTAATAACATGCTGTCAGTAAAGCTATGATGTCAGTAATAATATGTTGTCAGTAATAACATGCTGTCAGTAATAACATGTTGTCAGTAATAACATGCTGTCAGTAATATCATGTTGTCAGTAATAATATGCTGTCAGTAATAACATGTTGTCAGTAATAACATGTTGTCAGTAATAATATGCTGTCAGTAATAACATGTTGTCAGTAATAACATGCTGTCAGTAATATCATGTTGTCAGTAATAATATGCTGTCAGTAATAACATGTTGTCAGTAATAATACGCTGTCAGTAATAACATGCTGTCAGTAAAGCTATGATGTCAGTAATAACATGTTGTCAGTAATAACATGCTGTCAGTAATAACATGTTGTCAGTAATAACATGCTGTCAGTAATAACATGTTGTCAATAATAACATGTTGTCAGTAATAACATGTTGTCAGTAATAATATGCTGTCAGTAATAACATGTCAGTAATAATACGCTGTCAGTAATAACATGCTGTCAGTAATAACATGATGTCAGTAAAGCTATGATGTCAGTAATAACATGTTGTCAGTAATAACATGCTGTCAGTAATAACATGTTGTCAGTAAAGATATGATGTCAGTAAAGATATGATGTCAGTAATAACATGTTGTCAGTAATAACATGTTGTCAGTAATACTATGTTGTCAGTAATAACATGCTGTCAGTAATAACATGCTGTCAGTAATAATATGCTGTCAGTAATAACATGTTGTCAGTAATAACATGTTGTCAGTAATAACATGTTGTCAGTAATAATATGCTGTCAGTAATAATACGCAGTCAGTAATAACATGCTGTCAGTAATAACATGCTGTCAGTAATAACATGCTGTCAGTAATAACATGCTGTCAGTAATAATACGCAGTCAGTAATAACATGCTGTCAGTAATAACATGCTGTCAGTAATAACATGCTGTCAGTAATAACATGCTGTCAGTAATAACATGCTGTCAGTAATAACATGTTGTCAGTAATAACATGTTGTCAGTAATAATATGCTGTCAGTAATAATACGCAGTCAGTAATAACATGCTGTCAGTAATAACATGCTGTCAGTAATAACATGCTGTCAGTAAAGCTATGATGTCAGTAATAATATGTTGTCAGTAATAACATGCTGTCAGTAATAACATGTTGTCAGTAATAACATGCTGTCAGTAATAACATGCTGTCAGTAATAACATGCTGTCAGTAATAACATGTTGTCAGTAATAACATGCTGTCAGTAATAACATGCTGTCAGTAATAACATGCTGTCAGTAATAACATGTTGTCAGTAATAACATGTTGTCAGTAATACTATGTTGTCAGTAATAACATGCTGTCAGTAATAACATGCTGTCAGTAATAACATGTTGTCAGTAATAATATGCTGTCAGTAATAATACGCAGTCAGTAATAACATGCTGTCAGTAATAACATGCTGTCAGTAATAACATGCTGTCAGTAATAACATGCTGTCAGTAAAGCTATGATGTCAGTAATAATATGTTGTCAGTAATAACATGCTGTCAGTAATATTATGTTGTCAGTAATAACATGCTGTCAGTAATATCATGTTGTCAGTAATAATATGCTGTCAGTAATAACATGTTGTCAGTAATAATACGCTGTCAGTAATAACATGCTGTCAGTAAAGCTATGATGTCAGTAATAACATGTTGTCAGTAATAACATGCTGTCAGTAATAACATGTTGTCAGTAATAACATGCTGTCAGTAATAACATGTTGTCAATAATAACATGTTGTCAGTAATAACATGTTGTCAGTAATAATATGCTGTCAGTAATAACATGTCAGTAATAATACGCTGTCAGTAATAACATGCTGTCAGTAATAACATGATGTCAGTAAAGCTATGATGTCAGTAATAACATGTTGTCAGTAATAACATGCTGTCAGTAATAATTTGCTGTCAGTAATAACATGCTGTCAGTAAAGCTATGATGTCAGTAATAACATGTTGTCAGTAATAACATGCTGTCAGTAATAACATGCTGTCAGTAATAACATGTTGTCAATAATAACATATTGTCAGTAATAACATGCTGTCAGTAATAATTTGCTGTCAGTAATAACATGCTGTCAGTAAAGCTATGATGTCAGTAATAACATGTTGTCACTAATAACATGTTGTCAGTAATAACATGTTGTCAGTAATAACATGTTGTCAGTAATAATATGCTGTCAGTAATAACATGTCAGTAATAATACGCTGTCAGTAATAACATGCTGTCAGTAATAACATGATGTCAGTAAAGCTATGATGTCAGTAATAACATGTTGTCAGTAATAACATGATGTCAGTAAAGCTATGATGTCAGTAATAACATGTTGTCAGTAATAACATGCTGTCAGTAATAATTTGCTGTCAGTAATAACATGCTGTCAGTAAAGCTATGATGTCAGTAATAACATGTTGTCAGTAATAACATGTTGTCACTAATAACATGTTGTCAGTAATAACATGCTGTCAGTAATAACATGCTGTCAGTAATAACATGTTGTCAGTAATAACATATTGTCAGTAATAACATGCTGTCAGTAATAACATGTTGTAAATAATAAAGTGCAACAATGTTAGCTGCAGTGAGCTGCAGTTCCACTTAAAATGACTGTTGTTGAGGTGGAAACCTTTTCTGTTGATCGGTATACTGTACACTAACCTCTAGTGTGTGTAAAGTCAGCTATGTGGAAGGATGAGTCATTTTGCTGTCCCATAGAATATATACTTTGAGTGTATGTATTGAATAACAACAACAACAAGAAAGGAAGCGAGCGATGACTCATCTGTTAAGCTCTGTTGGTCGGTATGTTCAGTCACTCCTAAAGGCCTCTTAATTGGACATAGTTGTCAAATCAGTGACTAATGACTTAGTGAGTTGCTTAAATTCTGACGTTAGTGTCATGTTATCATGAAACCATAATCTTATCACGAAACGTTAATTAGCCCATCAGTTGCATGTCTGGCTAACGTTGACCTGGCAGCATGATTAGTCTGCCATCAATTAAAGCTGACTATGAATTAGTGAGCCAGTGGGAAGTCTGTTCAAAGGCAACTACAGTAATTTGAAATGTAAAAGAGTTAGGGAGGCTAAACAGGGCTTAAAGAGATGTATGTATGATGTTCCGATTAGAAAATACTGTACAGCACATCTTCACTGTTGGGTTTAGTCTCATGCATCATAAATAATCATCTACACCGGGGCAGCAATATGTAACATCTGTCACTGGTAGACAAGCAGCGCTTTGTACGTCATTTGATAGCAATATCTGACTTATGCAAATTACGTTTACATCCAATCTTCATGAAGGGACAGGTTCTAGGTACAGAGGTACCAAAGCCAGTGAGATTGACCAGAATGAACTGCTCAGAGGAATGGGGAGAAGCAGTGGGAGGGACTCTGACAATAATGAATGAGAATAGTCTGATACAGACGATGGAAGATCATTGCACAGCCTCATGGGGGATGAGCCTTATGCGGAGAGGGGACACTGGGTATAGAACCCAACTAGAAGTGCAGATAAGACTGGAGCCCTAATGATGGAGAGAAGACAGAGAGAGATAGAGGGAGGGTGAGGGGGGAGAGGAAAGGCAGAAGAGACAGAGAGAGAGAGACACAGAGAGAGAGAAAGAGAGAGAGAGACAGAGAGAGAGACACAGAGAGAGAGAAAGAGAGAGAGAGACAGAGAGAGAGACGGGGAGAGAGAGAGAGAGAGAGAAACACAGCCCAGACTGGATGTAGCATAGACTGGGAGATAAAACACCATCAATCTCATCCTGGCGACATCCCCAAAATATCCGTGAACATTCTCCACTAGCTCGTTGTCTGTCCGTACTTCAAGTGTTACTCGGGTTGGAAAGCTGAAACTGTGATGTAACAGGGCTCTATTTTGGCTCCATGGTAGAGCCCCTGAGGGCCCGGCCTACATGATGGAGCAGGTGAAGCCACAGCACTCCTTCAGCAGGGACAGGCCTGTCTTGGTGAAAGGGGACGAGGTCTGCTGGGCCCTGGACGTTAGCCGTCTGGCTGGAATCTGACCTGGGGAAGAGGAGGTGGAGTCAGTCAGAGGATATGGGGATGTACCAGGTGGATCACTGGTGATATTGTAGTAGATCAGATATAATGACACACACATTCAGACTCACCCAGACACAAGGGTATGCAGACACATGCATGCACACACACGACTGATATGAGGTGAATACACACTGATGAAAATAAATGTTGCTCAGTGGGGAGCCAGTTCAAATATAGTTGAAGTCAGAAGTTTACATACACCTTAGCCAAATACATTTAAACTCTGTTTTTCACAATCCCTGACATTTAATCCCAGTAAAAATTCCCTGTTTTAGATCAGTTAGGATGACCCCTTTATTTTAAGAATGTGAAATGTCAGAATAATAGTAGAGAGAATTATTTATTTCAGTTATTATTTATTTCATCACATTCCCAGTGGGTCAGAAGTTTACATACACTCAATTAGTATTTGGTAGCATTGCCTTTAAATTGTTTAACTTGGGTCAAACGTTTTGGGTAGCCTTCCACAAGCTTCCCACAATAAGTTGGGTGAGTTTTGGCCCATTCCTCCTGACAGAGCTGGTGTAACTGAGTCAGGTTTGTAGGCCTCCTTGCTCGCACACGCATTTTCAGTTCTACACTCAAATTTCCATAGGTTGGAGGTCAGGGCTTTGTGATGGCCACTCCAAAACCTTGACTTTGTTGTCCTTAAGCCATTTTCCCACAACTTTGGAAGTATGCTTGGGGTCCTTGTCCATTTGGAAGACCCATTTGCGACCAAGCTTTAACTTCCTGACTGATGTCTTGAGATGTTGCTTCAATATATCCACATAATTTTCCTTTCCTCATGATGCCATCTATTTTGTGAAGTGCACCAGTCCCTCCTGCAGCAAAGCACCCCCACAACATGATGCTACCACCTCCGCGCTTCACGGTTGGGATGGCGGTTTTGGAGCAGTGGCTTCTTCCTTGCTGAGCGGCCTTTCAGGTTATGTCGATATAGGACTCGTTTTACTGTGGATATAGATACTTTTGTACTTGTTTCCTCCAGCATCTTCACAAGGTCCTTTGCTGTTGTTCTGGGATTGATTTGCACTTTTTGCACCAAAGTACATTCATCTCTAGGAGACAGAACGCGTCTCCTTCCTGAGCGGTATGACGGCTGCTTGGTCCCATGGTGTTTATACTTGCGTACTATTGTTTGTACAGATGATGAACGTGGTACCTTCAGACATTTGGAAATTGCTCCCAAGGATGAACCAGACTTATGGAGGTCTACAATTTCTTTTCTGGGGTCTTGGCTGATTTCTTTTGATTTTCCCATGATGTCAAGCAAAGAGGCACTGAGTTTGAAGGTAAGCCTTGAAATACATCCACAGGTACACCTCCAATTGACTCAAATGATGTCAATTAGCCCACCAGAAGCTTCTAAAGCCATGACATAATTTTCTGGAATTTTCCAAGCTGTTTAAAGGCACGGTCAACTTCTGACCCACTGGAATTGTTATACAGTGAATTTTAAGTGAAATAATCTGCCTGTAAACAATTGTTGCAAAGATTACTTGTGTCATGCACAAAGTAGATGTCCTAACCGACTTGCCAAAAGTATAGTTTGTTAACAAGAAATTTGTGGAGTGGTTGAAAAATGAGTTTTAATGACTCCAACCTAAGTGTATGTAAACTTCCGACTTCAACTGTATGTATTCATTTTTGTGGGTGAAATCCATAATTTCATAAATAAATGCTTCTGTCGTGAAGAAAGAATTGAATAAGAAAGAGGCGCCTAACTGTCCAAAGAAATCGCCATCAAATCAAGGTCACTGACTATTACTGTATCAAAGCGAATATCTGAAAACTTTGAGACATACAATTGAGCATTTGAATGCAAAATAATAACACTCACTATGATGCACTATGACTACACACACCTTTCTTCTTGGAGTTTCTGGGGAACTTGGACTGGAGGAATTCAGCCATTTCTTTGTCCTCCTCCCTTTCCCTGTAGAGGAGAGAAAGATGGATGAGTGGAACTTCAAACTCTACATTTCTGTCTGTTCCTACTAGCAATGACTCAGACTCCATATCCTCATGCCCTGTCTTCTGCCTAGGTGTCTTCACATGCCTCAAAAACAATCAATTATTACCTCGTCACTTCCTGCTTCTCACTACCCAGAATGCCTTTTGGCGCTTGTATGGCGCCGCCCTCTGTTCTGAGAATGGAAGGGGGCACCATAACAAACTTGTTTACCCTAACAAACTTGTGCATGTACAGTGGGATCTAGGGTTTCACAGCACACTGTCCCCTAGACTAAAACACAGATGTTTTATTTCAACAGTAAGAAAATCTGAGAATGGAGATGTTCCCTGTGGTTTGTATGTAACTGAGTCGAAGGCTTGTATTTCTGACAGGATGTCATTGGAGACCAAACCAATAAGGAGGAGGGGGGGACAAGACAGATGGAACAGAGTTCTGTAACATAGGTGGTTCAGAACCACGCTCCCGTGATGACCTGGTCTGAGACCTGACAACTTACTGTACATTGGCACCCCAAGGTAATGCCTAAGCTTTAGCTCAAAGGGCTAAAAGTGTTCTGGTGAGCATGACAACTGGTTTCGAACCCCTGTCGGTCACACTTGCCTTAGCCTCTCAAACTCCACGTCGTCAACAAGGAAATCTCTGGTCTCCACCAGCTTGTGAATCTGCTGGAGAAGATCCTCCTCTTTCTGTCTGTCCTCGTTGGACTTGTCATTGTCTGTAACAGAAAATATGTTATGACGATCAGGGGTTAAAGTGGGATTTTGTCAGTGGTGGATTTCAAACTGCTGCCACATTCAGGGTCTTTTTCATGATGATTTGACCAATACAATCAGATATTTATTAGATGTCTAGACCCCTAACTTGAACCCCTAACCCATCTTAAGGTGATAGGAGTTTGTTCTCCCACCAAATTAACCACTGTTGACAATGGAGATATATACATATATTTATGTATTTCATTTTTAGAGAAACATTTCTTTACAGGGTGGATTGAGTTTAATCATCACTATGGTCATGATAATGTATGATTACACAGTGTCTGATTCTTCACGTTGATATAACACATGACTCTGCTGTGCTGAAGCATAATTGTAATTGTTATTGACACCTGACATACATTTTGTGCTTGGTGAAGGATTTAATGATCTCACTTAGGACTGGATTTAGTCTGTAGTGCTGAAGAGCTGCGCTACAGGGTGATAGGAATTTAAAGGTAATGTTCCCGTGTTAGACGAGACTGCATTCAACGGTAGGCTCTGCATAGGTCGGCTCAATAGAAAATTACCATTATCTTTAAATTGCGCTAGAGCGCTGAACTTCAGCGATAGGGATTGAATTCAGCCCTTAATCATGCAAAATCAGAAATCAGAAAATCCACAACAATTTACACATCATAGGATACAAAGACAACATACGTTTTATTAAGCACAAATCATTTTAAATGCCACACGCAGTGGATACATTTTAACAAAACAAACAGATCACCAGATGCAATTTTCTGCTTACATTCTTATCAAAGTTCACATGTGTAATGGCATTATCTTCACAGAACCCACTAAATCAACCCCAAACCCAGGATAGAGGGGCTGAGTGAATGTGGTCTGGACTCTATGGAGGAGGGTTATAGAGACACTGTAGAAGGGTAGAATTCCTGCCTTGTGGTCCAGGTACACTCCTTCTCTGGAAGAGCAGGGGACAGGGATATCAGGGATTATCATTGTGGTAGAAAGAGCATCCGTAGCGAGAGCAGATTAAACAGCAGGATGAGGTCCTTCTTCCAAAACAAAGTCTCAGTCTTTTCTGCCGATCCCTTTATATGAGACATGCCCCAGTTTAACTCCCAGTAGCAGGCTCCAGACAGACCCTCCTTACACAGCACCTGGGGGTAGAAGGTAAATATGTCTGGATGGTCAGGATATTGTCACATCTCCATGTCACATCTCTATTCCCCACAGACAGATACAGTTTGTTGTGTTAAGATATATTGTGAGCTGATCATATCCAGATATATGGGCAATTTCCTCCTCCAACACATCCTCCAGTCGTTGTTTTAGTCCGGAGACTGATTTCTTTACATCCTCAAAGGAGACATGTTGGTTGACAGGGATGCTGGTTAAGGCTTCAGATCCAGGAGGGACACAGAGACACTGGACATTCTGGAGGAAATGGATGTGATCTTCGGTTTCCTCCAGCTCAGTATCTCTCCTCCTCAGCTCAGCCACCTCCTGCTTCAGTTTCTCCAAATGCTCTTCCGCCAGAATTCCTTTCGCCCTCTCCCGGGCTCTGATCAGCTCCGTCATCTTAGAGTATTAGGGTTGGGCGATATATGATTAAATCGAATATCGTGATATGTGACGTTGATGATATATCGTGATGTGCAAGACAATACTCTAATCAAAACTGTGCAGTTTTATCAGTTAGGCTGTATCAATCTGTTGAAAATTAAGTCTAAATGAATTACCTATGCCTTGTTTTTTGGCCACATGAGGATTCATTCATGAGAATGTGACTATAATATTGTTAATAAGTACAACAATTGCACAATCTGGAATGATTTAGTCATTAACGGCGCAAAGCGATTATATCGGATATCGCGATATTTGGAGTGGCATACCGTCTTCCCAAATATTGACCAACCCTAATGGGTATGCTTGTAATCATTAAGGACTGGGGAGTTTTTCAGGATAAAAAAGAAATGGAATGGAGCTAAGCATAGGCAAAATCCTAGAGGAAAACCTGGTTAAGTCTGCTTTCCACCAGACACTGGGAGAGGAATTCACCTTTCAGCAGGACAATAACCTAAAACACAAGGCCAAATCTACACTGGAGTTGCTTACCAACAAGACAATGAGTGTTCGAGTTACAGTTTTGTCCTAAATCTACTTGAACATCTATGTTAAGACGTGAAAATGGTTGTCTAGCAATGATCAACAACAAACTTGACAAAGCTTGAAGAATTCTGAAAAGAATAATGGGCAAAGGTCACACAATCCAGGTGTGGAAAGCTCTTAGACACTTACCCAGAAAGACTCACAGCTGTAATCACTGACAAAAGTGCTTCTACAAAGTATTGACTCAGGGATTTGAATACTTATCTAAATGAGATATTTCTGTTTTTCATTTGCAGTAAATTTGCAAAACATGTTTTCACTTTGTCATTATGGGGTATTGTGTGTATATGGGGGAGAGAAAACAATCTATGGAATCAATTTTGAATTCAGGCTGTAACACAACAAAATGTGGAATAAGTCAAGGGGTATGAATACTTTCTGAAGGCACTGTATATACTGTAGTATCCATAGAGATATTATTAAATTGCTAGAGGGGCAATGTCATAAACCCTCAAAATTCCAGAATGGAAAGAAAATGTCAGCCATATTCATCAGGGAGAACTCCAAACCAGTCTAATTGGCAGTAGAGGCATAATCCTAATTTTACTTGAGCAGGAAAATAGAAGTAAGGCATGTAATATATCAGAAAGTGTGTAATATAATTATTGTCAATCTAAAATATTGTCATATAATTATAAATGGAGTTTATATGGATTTTATACCAATTTTCTGTATAAATAGCCTCTAAAATACATGTAAACAGATCATAAATGTCTCAATTTTTGTTTTCTTGGAAAGCTGTGAGAGCTTTTATATGATACAATATCAATACTTGTTGCATTTACAACAAGTACTGATAAGTCCTATCATCAACTGATATGAGCCAGTGTATGGCTGTGGATTGACTGCATTGTTTGAATGGAATGTTGGCATATTGGCAGTTAATTAGCTACATTTATTTATGGAATCATTCCTCTAAAACTGGCTAGCTAGCTAACAAACATAGGCTACAGTGCAGAGAAACTCTTAAATGTCTTCATTTTACACAATGTCTGTGTTCCAAAATGCGCACTTACGTTCAGCTTTCTCCCGTTCTTTCTAGGGTGATCTTTCAAGAACACCTGAGACAGCATTCTGTCTAGTATGGGAGAACGACGAGCACTTAAAATCCATAAAAAATGTACTTTGACGTGACCTCTAACCTAAACTGGAAAATGCAGCGTCGACAAAGCTAGCTTTTATGTTAGCTAGCTACGTCCGTTTACATTGTAGCCAATGTAGCAGCGCGAGCAACTAGTGCTAGCAATTCAGTGAACAACTATCCCAGAATGGAAATACGGAACAAGAATAACAAGTAAAAAAGTAACAGAATCGATTTTCTCAGTACCTGTTAGTGAATTAAGCTGATATCTTATCACAGCACTGGCAAACCATGGTTGACCAACTCCCTGACCAAAATGGCTGATAAGAAAGTTCATGTCTATTCTAGTACTCTTAATTCCTAATTTTATGACAGTATTGTTCCCTCAAGTTGATATTAACACATGACTCTGTTTTGCTGAAGCATCATTGTAATACTTATTTACAAATTATACAGCTGTTACGTTTTGTTCTTGGTGAAAGGACTACTGACCTCACTTCATAATTATTTTACAGCACAACAACCCATGAAAAATCAGAAGATCCACAACAATTTACACAAATCACAGGATACAAAGACAACATCAGTTTCAAATGAATTTACCCAGAGTGAGAAAGGTCACACATGCAGTGGATACAATTAGACAAGAAAAATAGATGGATAAACAATTGTTGTTAGATAATACTTCCAGATCACAAGATGCAATTGCTTGAAGCAGGTCTATGTTATTATCAAAGTTCATATCTGTGTGAATGCCAGTATCTCCAAATCTGCTTCGTTGCAAATCCAATTATCAGGCCTAAACCCAAACCCAGGATAAAGGGGCTGAGTGAATGTGGTCTGGACTCTATGGAGGAGGGTCATTGTGTCAGAGACGCCATAGAAGGACAGAGATCCTTCCTTGTGGTCCAGGTACACTCCTACTCTGGAAGAGCAGGGGACAGGGATATCAGTCTGTTCATCATTGTGGTAGAAGGTGGAGCTATAGTCAGAGCAGATTAAACACCAGGATTGATCATTCTTCCCAAACAAACTGCCTCTTGTCTTTTCTGCTGATCCCTTTATATGAGACAGCTATACAAACTGACCCATCCCCATCCCAGTTTACCTCCCAGTAGCAGGCTTCAGACAGACCCTCCCTACACAGCACCTGGGGGTAGAAGGTAAATCTGTCTGGATGGTCAGGATATTCCAACAACTGACACTGGTCCCATTTCACATTCCTGTTCCCCACCGACAGATACAGTCCGTTATGTGCTGTGTTGGGATCCAATGTAAGATGAACATTTCCAGATATCTTGGCCATTTCCTCCTCCAATACATCCTCCAGTCGTTCTTTTAGTCCGGAGACTGATTTCTTCACATCTTCAAAGGAGACAGCGCTAGGTAAGGCTTCAGATTCAGGAGTGACACAGAGATGGATGTGGATGTGAATGAGATGGATGGATGTGATCCTCAGTTTCTTCCAGCTCAGTGTCTCTCCTCCTCAGCTCAGCTACCTCCTGCTCCAGTCCCGCCAATTGCTCTTCAACATGAATCCCTTTAGCCCTCTCCCGGGCTATGATCAGCTTCTTCACCTCAGAGTGCTTTTTCTCAATGGAGCAGATCATGCTAGTAAAGACACTTTCACTGTTCTTCATCGCACCCTGTGTAGAGCGCATGAGTGACTTCATAGTCTTTCTTACATTATTCTTCTCCTTCTTTATCCCGTGGATTCTCTGCTGGGATTTCTCCCCCAACTCCCTCTGTTTCGCAATCCTTCCTGCTGCAACTGATACTGTTCATGGCTTTTATGTTCATCTAACAAACACTGATAACAGATAAACTGCTGATCTGAGTGGCAGTAAACCTCTAGCAGTTTATCATGATGAGAGCAGATTTTCTCCTATAGCTGTGTGGTGGCTGGAACCAACTGGTGCTTCTTAAAGGTAGGAGATTCATAGTGAGGCTTGAGGTGAGTCTCACAGTAAGAGGCCAGACACACCAGACAGGACTTTTATTTTTATTTTTTATTTTTTTTAAATCTTTATTTTAACAGGGAAAACAGACTGAGACCTGGATCTCTTTTACGGCTGTGCCCTGTGTAAACATGTTAACATGTACAGTTTTAGACATACAGACAAGAACATTTCAAAACATACACAATTCAACAGAAACAATCACAGACAACATCATATTGATCCTCCATAAACATTTTAAAATGGGCAAGGGACACCAGAGTGTCTAACTTAAGTTGGATCTGCAGTTTGTTCCATAAATAAGGTGCAAAGGAACTGAAGGCAGTCCTACCCAACTCTGTGGAGACCGCAGGAGTCTCTAATGTAATCCACATCTGTGATCTGGTTTTAAAATTAGTACATCTTGTGGAAATTAATGATGATATATATGGAGGTAGTTTTAAAAGAAGTGCTTTATAAATAAACAAGAGAGCATGTTGCTCTCGCCTCACAGATAGAGAGACCCAACCCACATGTTGATATAGGATACAGTGATGAGTTCTGTAACTATCACCCGTGATAAACCTGAGTGCACAATGGTAAATAGCATCCAGTGGTTTTAATGTGTTTGCCGATGCATGCATATAGATAATATCACCATAATCTAAAACGGACATAAAAGTAGCCTGCACAATTTTTTTCCTATTTACAGAGGACAGACAAGCCCTGTTTCTGTAAAGGAATCCTATCTTGAATTTGAGCTTTTTTCCCAATTCAGTAACATGTTTTTTAAAAGAAAGCCTATCATCTAACCATACCCCTAAGTATTTATATGCAGAGACCTTATTGATTTGAGTACCATCCAAGCTAGTGATTACAAACGTGTTTCTAACTGAGAGTTTAGACCTAGAAAAAAACATGACATTTGTTTTCTTAGCGTTTAAAACAAGTTTAAGCTGTAAAAGAGACCCCTGTAGTATCCTAAAATCAGACTCCAACTGCATTAAAGCTTGGTCCGCTGTTGGAGCAATAGAGTACATCACTGTGTCATCTGCATATAAATGGAATTTACAATATCTGACATCATCACCAATGTTGTTTATATAAAGTGAGAACAATAGTGGGCCAATTATTGAACCCTGAGGGACCCCTTTAAGTAACTGTAAGGGGTCAGACTTGACCCCATCGACCATGACGGCTTGAGTTCTATCTTTAAGATAGTCATAAAACCATCGGCAGGCATCAGTGCCCAGTCCTATTGATGACAGCTTACTCAAAAGGATAGCATGGTCTACAGTGTCAAAAGCTTTTGACAAATCTACAAACAACGCAGCACAGTGCTTTCTATCGTCTAAGGCATTTGCAATATCATTTACAACAAGCATAGTGGCCGATGTGGTACTGTGTTTAGATCTAAAACCAGATTGATTGGTACTAAGAATACTGTTAGCAGAAAGAAAAGATTGTAACTGTTTGTTGACTATAGATTCTAGAATCTTTACCAGACAAGGGAGCCTAGAGATGGGTCGATAGTTATCCAAATCACTACCGTCACCTCCCTTATGTAATGGCAGAACAAAAGCTGCTTTCCACACCTTAGGGATATTTCCTGTGCTTAATGTTAGATTAAAAATGTGTGTTACTGAACCAGCAAAAATAGGTGCAGCACACTTAAGTAAGTACGGGTCTAAATTGTCAGCGCCTAAGGATTTCTTAGTATCAATGGCACACAGGGCAATTAGAACCTCTGCTTCAGTTATTTTCTGGAAACTAAAAACAGGGTTACCATTTTTCAGAGTAACGGTTGAAAAGCAAGACGAAAAATCAACTAACTGGCCAGTACCACAAAGTCCACTTTTCCTTTCAAATAAAAAACCAGCAGAGATGAAATGCTTATTAAAAGCATCACAAATATCATTTTTTTCAGTTAGAATACAGAAGTCTGAGGTAATTTGCTTAGGAAGAGAAACAGCAGAATTCCCCCGTTTCAGTGAATTAACGGTTTTCCAGAATTTTGCAGGATCTCCTGCAGAATCTGTCATAGCATTAAGGAAGTAATTTGATTTTGCCTTTTTGACAGCTGCAGTACATTTATTTCTCAATTGCCTAAAAAACAGCCAATCAGCTGGAGTACCTGTTTTCCTCGCCAAGGCCCAGGCCCGATTCTTTTGCAGGAAAAGACCTGACAATTCAGGAGAGAACCAAGAACTGGTTCGGTTTCTTACTCTGTGATTCTTAAGCGGGGCATGTTTATCAGACATAGAGGTAACAATAGAAGAGAAAAAAGCAAGGGCTAAAACCGGGTCCAGAAAGCAGCAAGTGGATAAAAGCTCAGAGTGATATAAGTCAAGGATAAAAGCTTGCTGTGAGAAATGTTTATAATTTCTCTTAGAGATTATACAGGGATCAGAGTGTTTCAGCCTGGTATCTCTAATACAAGCAATAGGGCAGTGGTCACTGATATCATTTGCAAAAACCCCACTGGCTGTGTATTTATGGGGGGTATTTGTTAGAATAATGTCTAGTAGAGTGGATTTTACTGGGTTCTTAAAGTTGGGACGGGTTGGTTTAGTTATCAGCTGAGTTAGATTTAGCTCAGTACAAATGCCTTTTAATTTATCAGATACTGGTGAGAGCCAATCCAGGTTAAAATCTCCCAAAATCAGTAATTCAGAGTTTGCATAATTAGACAGTATATCAGATAATTTGCATAGAGTACAAGGAGGAGCTGAGGGGGGCGATATACCCCTGCTAGAGTTAAATGAGCATTATTACCAAGTACCACGTTTAAAACTAGACATTCATATTGCTTTGAGACAGAGGTTGATATGGACACAGAAACATTTAAGCAGCATTTAACATAAATCGCAATACCACCACCTCTACCAACTCTATCAGTTCTATAAATATTGTATCCAATCAACTGAACATCTGAATCTGGCACAGAATCACACAGCCACGATTCACAATCAGAACGTCAACATTTGATTGTGAGACCAAAATTTCAATAAAGTCCAACTTTTGGATCAGGCTTCTAGCATTCAAATGAATTATTCCAATACCATTGCTACGGGAATTCATATCAGATGGAGTATCCAAGGTAACACCTGAAGCTGCACTGGATGAGCAATAAACCATTTTCGAGCTATTGACAGAGCTCAATTTTATGGGGACAAGATTACTACTAACAATACCTCTCTGCATGTGAGTAGTATTCACAATACGGTGATTGGACAATAATCTAGGAATTGCAGAAAGGTTGTTAACTGTAGTTTGTTCCATATTTGCAATTGAGGAACTAATTAATGAAACTGGGAGAGGAGCATTGAACATAGTCTGATAGGGGAGCGTACAATCCCAAAAGTCAACCCCCGAGAATACACGACTTGACAGCTTTAAGTTTTCTTCCAGAGCAAAAATCACACTCTACATCTCCAGGTTCAGCATAACATTGAGATGGAGGAGCAGGTTGGAGTCCTGTCTTCAGATTCTCCACTAAGTCAGACAACAGAGTGTTTTTCTTCAGAACAGGCCTTTGGATAAATCTTTCCATACACAGGGGGCAAGTGTAGAAACCCTTGTGGTCATCCTGATCCCAGATGCCATCAATACAGCCCATACAGTACCCATACAGTAGCTGTGTCCACAGGAAGTAGTCACTGGGTCCTTTAGTAGATCCAGACAGATCGAACAACTGATCGAGTCCCTGGCTGTTGCCATTTTGCTGACCCGACTAACAGACTGAGCAGCAGAGTATGAAAGATAGGTATTGTTTCTCGAGAAATGTTTGTGCTTATGACACAATGCCTGTGAGTACTGTTAACCTACTGTTCTGTGAGTACTCTTAACCTGTAGAGGGTGTGGTGTTGGACAGAGGTCAGGAAGAGATCGCCTCTGATTGGACAGACAATCTTCATTGCCATTTAGTGCCATTTTTACAGTATGTCTGCCATTTAACTATCTACACTCCACTGCAAACTTAGTCTGCAGTTCAAGACCTTTCAGTAGTTGACCTCTCCATCCAAAACACTATTGACATTCAGGGGCTTTTTCATGATGATGTAAGCATCAAAATCAGACATATATTCTATTAGATGAGTCAAAAAGCTCTGGATATCCAGCTTCATCATATGGTGATAGGAGCAGTGTTCATTTTGGATTTAGTTAAGTTAAAAGTCTTAAAATACCTTTTAGTCTTGGTCACATTTTAGCCATTTCATCCTTTGTTAGTTTTAGTTATTATCAGTCAACTAAAACTCTGGACAATTTTTGTCTAGTTCTAATCACAGCCATTTTAGTCACATAATAGTCTGTGTATTTTTTCCCATATTAAATAATGAAATTTAGGCTACCTCTAACTTCCAATGTGCACATTCAGATAGCCTTGTCCAACTAGGCCTACTATCCCCTAAATGGCTTTTGGCGAATGTCTGCTGAATGTCTGCTGAATGTCTGTTGAATGTCCGAATGTGTGAATATAAAACCAACTTTACCTTGGTACCTCGCATCAGTTCAAAAGATTGACGAGTGACTGAAGTCACCGCCTGGGAGCTGTGTGGGAGAGCCCGGCAACTGAAATACATTTTGCCAATGTGAGGTTTGCAATTTCATGTGTGAGGTTTGCAATTTCATGCATGCAGAATATTTTATGTTATCCTCTCAATGGCAGAATTGACATCTTTCAGTTGCGCGGTCTGATCTCCCACACAGTTCACAGAGGGTCATTTCAGTCACTCGTCAATATTTTTGAACTGATGCGAAGCCAGGTGCCGCAACTAGAAACAATAACGTTTAACGTTACTCGCTCTACTCTGTCTTCCGCGGTACGCAGTACGCATATCAAATTCTTGTCTCGTCACTATTTCTTTGACTAAAATGAAAAGTAATTTGTAATAGTTATCGTTTTTCCCCCCAGGGAATGTCGTCTCGTTATCATCATAGTTTTAGTCAGGAGCAATTGTTTGTTGAGTATTTTTCTTCATAGTTATTGTTGACGAAATAAACACTGGATAGGAGTTTGTTCTACCACCAATTTAACCCGTTGCAAGTGGATATGTTTCGGTTGAGTATTTCATGTTAATAGGGAAACATTGTTTAAAGGGTGGTTTTAGTTTGATCACTTCTATAATGATAATGTATACAGTATCTCTTCACATGACTCTGCTGTGCTGAAGCATCGTTTTTATAATTATGTACAAATTATACAGCTATTACATTTTGTGCATGGTGAAGGGACTACTGACCTCACTTAATCATTATTTTGTAACACTTTACTGTAAGTGTCCTTATGCATGCATTCACAACGCCTTTATAAAATCGATGTATCATATAACGTTTGCCATAAGCTGTCAAAAGTAGATGACATTTGTTATGAGTCATGGCATGAGATGTTATCAAACCAGTTATAATGGGTGTTAAAAATGACTGTTCATCCTATTTTCATATGCTCTAATGTCAACTGTTAATAACAACTGTTACTACACAGTCTGAATGACAACGTATGTAATGTGTTATTACATGCTGCATAAGAGCAGTGGTGGAAAAAGTACCAAATTGTCATACTTGAGTAAAAGTAAAGATACCTTAATAGAAAATGACTTACGCAAAAGTGAAAGTCACCCAGGAAAATACTACTTGAGTAAAAGTCTAAAAGTATTTGGTTTAAAATATACTTAAGTATCAAAAGTAAAAGTAAAAGTAAAAGTCTAAATCATTTCAAATGTCAAATTCCTTATATTAAGCAATCCAGACGGCATCATTTTCATGTATTTTTAAATGTAAGGATTGCCAGGGGCACGCTCCAACACTAAGACATCATTTAAAAACGAAGCATGTGTTTAGTGAATCCGCCAGATCAAAGGCAGTAGGGATGACCAGGGATGGTCTCTTGATAAGTGTGTGAATTAGACAATTTTCCTGCCCTGCTAAGCATTAAAAATGTAACGAGTACTTTTGGGTGTAAGGGAAAATGTATGTAGTAAAAAGTACATCATTTTCTTGAGGAATGTAGTGAAGTAAAAGTAAAAGTAGTCAGAAATATAAACAGTAAAGCACAGACACCCCCAAATAATGACTTAAGTAGTGCTTTCAAGTATTTTACTTAAGTACACCACTGCATAAGAGTCTACATACCAGATGTTATAATAGGGTGTTATGTAATTTACCAACCTTTGTGTCACATTATTACATTGAACGGAATGATGGTTGTCATAACCATGTCATATGCTCTTATAGAGTGTGCACAGACACCTTAAGTAAAGTGACAATAATTTGAGGTGTTATAAAATAGCTATGAATGTGCTTACACAACAGGATGATTTGAGAATATGACAAAACCTTACCATTCAAAGGATCTCCAAGAAACATGGGAAAATAGGAGCACAGATGTACTTAGGATTTTTATTTATTTAAAAAAGGACACGTTATAATACTAACAACTTGCCAAGAAAACACAAAAATGTTGAAAAGAAACCGACAACAAAATCAACGTTGCTACGGCACAACAGGATTTGTGACAGCTGTGAAAAAAAGGAAGTTGCATGTGCAGGCTACAGTAACAATGACAGGTATATTATGAAAAAATGCTAGTTAAAATCAGGTAAAAGTAGCTAGTTGATGTTACAATTGCAACAATTCATTGGCCCACCGATGGCTAGCTATCTAGCTAACTTCACTAGCTACAGGTGGAATTAAGCACATTTCTCATTAACATCCTCTTTCATTTACACTTTAAATGTAATTACCTTTACGGGATCGGTGTCCCTATACCGGGTCGGTTGAGCTAACATGTGATTAGCATGACTTTGTAAGTAACATCAACAACTTTCTTATATGGGCAGAAAGCTTAAATTCTTGTTAATCTAACTGCAATGTCCAATTTACAGTAGCTATTACAGTGAAAACATACCATGCTATTGTTTGAGGAGAGTGCACAACAACAAAAAACCTCTGAAGGTAAATAATGTACTATAATGTACCAAATTCAACCTAGCTAATTTCCGATTTATACAAAATTGTTTGACTACAGAGGTAGCAAAACTGTACTTCAAATCTATGATACTCCCCCACTTAACATACTGCTTGACTAGTTGAGCCCAAGCTTGCTGTACAACAGTAAAACGTATTCAGTCTGTCTACAAACAGGCTCTCAATGTGCTTGATTGGAAGCCCAATAGCCATCATCACTGTTAAATCCTCAGAAAGCATGAGCTCCTGAGTTGGGAAAATCTTGTGCAATACACCTGACGCATGTCTTGTATTCAATATCCTAAATGGCCTGGCTCCCCCTCCACTCAATATTTTTGTTAAACAGAAAACCCAAACATATGGCAGCAGACCCACAAGGTCTGCCATGAGAGGTGACTGTATAGTTCCCTTAAGGAAAAGCACCTTTAGTATCTCCGCTTCCTCTGTGAGAGCTTCCCGTGTCTGGAATACACTACCATCAGACACACATAAATGCACCACATATCACACTTTCACAAAATGCATGAAGACATGGCTAAAGGTCAATCAGATTTGTGATCATAATCCCTAGCTGTGTATTGCCGCTTTCCATGTTATCTGTTGTCTGTAGCTTGTGAGGTGTGTAAACACTTTGTAGCTTTTATGAATTTTGTCTTGCTGCTTTTTGTTCTATGTTGCTCTGTCTGTATGCTACGTCTTGCTTGTCCTATGTTGCTCTGTCTGTATGCTATGTCTTGCTTGTCCTATGTTGCTCTGTGTGTGCTCACTGCTCAATGATTGTCTATATTGTAATTGTTTTTAATAACCTGCCCAGGGACTGCTGTTGAAAATTAGCTGGCTGGCTAAAACCCGGCACTTTTACTGAAACGTTGATTAATGTGCACTGTCCCTGTAAAAATAAACTCAAACTTACATTCCGTAATCTTGCTCTGATTTGTCATCCTGAGGGTCCTAGATATAAAATGTAGCATAGGTTTTGTTTGATAAAATAAATGTTTATATTCAAATGTAGGAACTGGGTTCTACAGTTTGAACCCCTGCTGTCTCTGGCTCCACACCCACCCCGCCCGGACATCTAGATGTGTGAAAGTTAGTGTACAGTCGTGGCCAAAAGTTTTGAGAATGACACAAATATTAATTTCCACAAAGTTTGCTGCTTCAGTGTCTTTATATATTTTTGTCAGATGTTACTATGGAATACAGAAGTATAATTACAAGCATTTCATAAGTGTGAAAGGATTTTATTGACAATTACATGAAGTTGATGCAAAGAGTCAATATTTGCAGTGTTGACCCTTCTTTTTCAAGACCTCTGCAGTCCACCCTGGC